>NC_026507.1:146352-332008 GCF_000182925.2 Neurospora crassa OR74A
AACAATTATTTCTTCTATTAAAACGTTTACTAATTTAATACTATAAATTAAATAATTTAATTTTATTTAGGTATTTTTAAAAAAAGGCTGTCTAAATATAATATTATAATACGGGAAGTATATAGTAATAACAAAGAAATATACTTCCTATAGAATATTAGCGAACTATATTTAACTATATACTTCCCCAACGAAATCCTATTTACTGCTATTACTATCCGTATTTAATACCCCGGTATTAGTAATAGCTAAACTATATTTCTTAATTAAATTATAAGTAATTATATTTACTTTTACACTAGTATTAAGGAAGGCTCTAATCTTTAGTCCCTTTTACTATAAAGAAATAAATAAAGTAGGTAAAATAGAAATCCTTATTATATTTCCTAAATATAATAGGTAAGAGAGTTTATATAAATAGATATATAATTATATAGGAATAATTATCTCTATTGTATATTTAAAGGCGGACTTCAATATATCTTTATAAATAAGCTTAATTATACCGTCTAATCTTTAATCTAAATAATAGACGGAGGTTGCAGTAGAGTCCGGAATATTATTCCCGTTGTTTAGGATTCCCTTAATAGATATACTATTAATTTTATATTAAATTATAGGAATAACCTAATTTATTTCTTTTAATTAATTAACCGTTGTACTACTTTTGTAGGAGATTCTAATAATATTCTCCTTATTAAGGCCGGCTTTATACTAAATAAGAGTAATTAGTACTATTACAAATCGTCGATCTATATAATATAATTCCTTAATTCAATAGGGAATATTATAATTAATAATTTTAAATACGAGAGGGTATTGGTCTTTAACCTATTAAATAGCTTCCTTCGCAATAGTATTAATATTAATAATTCTAATAGGTTTTATAAACGAAACGCTAGGTTTAATTAATATATTCTCTTTATTAAAATTAGGAATTAGTAAATTAATTACTTTATTTTCTACTATTAACCTAAAGATCTTCGTTAACCGTATTACTAAAAGCGTTTAATTAACCTCTAAGGAAGGGGCTTAAAGCTAATTATTTTCAAATATAGTAGTACTATTATTAATAGTATCTAATTACTATAGCTATTTAAGTAGACGGTTGGGAAAAGAAGTTTCTCCTATAAAGTTTATAATTTATTTACTAAACGCTCGTATACTAATATCTTATATAAATAGTATTAGATTAATTATAATACTATTTAGTATTTAATAAGTACCTTCGATTTTATATTTTAAAGATTATATTTTTTTAATAAAGCGGGCCTAATTATATACTATTTCTATAAAAATTGTAGAAGGGTCGTATTATTTAAATTAATTAGAGGGATTTATAAGGGCTTCTATATAATATAAAAAAGAAAGTACTTATTTAACGGATATAATATCGCTATTTAATATTAATATATCCTCGGGAAGTATAATTAATAGATTATTAATTAGAGGTAGTAACGGCTCTATAATTATAATATTAGATTCTTCTAATACGTTCCCTAAGCCTTAAAATATTTATCTTTAGAATAGTAGTAGGATTAAATACTCTTTAATTATATATAATTAGCTAGTAAAATAGCTATTAAAGTTCTAGGGGTATTCTATTAGTATTTAACGAATTATAATAACTTTATACTCGGTAGGAAATTTCTAATATACTTCTTAAGTAATATTTAATCCGTTAACTATATAGTAATACTTTAATAAATTAGTACCTATTATATTTATAAAGGTATTCGAACTACTATTCTATTATTACTATTTACCGTAGGCGTTACTAAATAGTAAGGAGAATTCAGGTTCAAAATAGTATTTCTTCTTTAATACCCAAATATTCTTTTCCCAACGGTCGAAAATAGCCTTATATTTAGGAAACGTTCTATAGACTACTATTTAAAATTATATTAGAAGTCCTAACTTCCTATTTTCAACAGCTAAGGTTAAAAATTTATTAGGAATAAAATTGTTATAGTCCTCTTTAATTCCGATAGCGATTGTTATTTACAAGCCTAATATAGGATTTTAAAGTTAGAAAATTATTAATTTACCCTTCTAAATATTATCTACCATTTCCTAATATTAATTCTAATAGTAATTACTACTATACTAATAGTAACGGATTTAGTAAGAGTCTCTACGGTTCTAATTACCTCCTCTACCGCCTCTTCTTTTACTTTTACTTCTTATAGAAGAGCCGCCTATATAGCCGCCCCCGTTACTAGTAGCGTTATTCTAATTAATTATTAATAAATAGTTAATTTAAACTTCCTCTTTCTATTTCTTTACTAACTTTTCGTTAAACTAGGATTATAGGATCTTTATTTAACTAAATTCTTTGGTTATCTTTTTAATATCCGATTTTTTAATTAAATAGAACGTAGTAAGCGTTAAAGTAGTAATTTAGACTACTAAAGGAATTTTCTTACGAGAAGGCTAATTAGAATCGCTATTTAATCCAATTAAATTGCCTTTCTTATTAATAATTACTAATATTTTCTTCTTAATTTAAACCCCACTAAAGCTATTATTTAATAAATTATCCTCCTTATTGCTAGGGCTAGTACTATCTTTAAAATTAAAATACTTATAAATAGTTTTAGTTATATTAGTATAGAACTATAATTAGGTTATTTAGTAGACCTTTTCTTTTAAACTTATAGTCGTTATAATTATTCTTCTAATTTTCTTAGTAAGCTTCTTATAGAAATTGCGTATAACTATAGATTAAACAAAATCCTTCTCTTTCTCCGGTTACTTTATTAAAAGTACTAAATACTTAAATATAACCTTAATAATCTTTTTTCTATTATAAAGAACTAATCTACTATAAAAGACTTTTAATATAGTAGCTTTATTATCCGTCTAATTAGGGTCTAGCGCTAAGAATTCTTATTTAAAATAATAATAGAATTCTTTCTATATTTAAATACCCTTAATAATAGCGTCCTTCGCTATTTCTCTACAAATCTTTTAAGCGTCTAAGGTATATTATTAATACTAAGTATTTAATTTAGCCTTATTAGAGAAGTAGTAATTTTAAACCTTATTATCGAACTCCTTTAAATATATAGTAATATTCTTCCCTTTAAATTTAATCTTAAGCGCGTAGTCTTTTACAAAGGAAGCTATAAAAATCTTACCTATTAATATTTACGCTAGGCATATATTAGATAGACCTTTAAACGGGTTGTTACTTAATAGGTTATTACCTAATATTTACTATACTTTATATTTAGGTTCCTATAATTAATCGGACTATTTAAATATTATAATATTCAATCCTAATAATCTTAAAGAAGGATATTTATAATAATTAAAAGGGGTAGAAGTAAGGGTAATAGAATGGGGATTTTAATAGGTCGGAGGATACTATTTAAATTTAAAGTCTTAAGAATAACTAATTTCTAATTTAGTACAATAAAGTCCTAAAAGCAATTAAATAGATTATAAAAGAGTAATATAAGAAGGTAGAAGCTGGGCTCGAAGACTAAGCGAAGAAGTAAATAAGGTATACGAATATAAAGTACGAATAGGGCCGGGTAAATATACTAGTAGGTTTTCTATAGTAGGCCGATCGTACTCGTTATTATAATAGTAATTAAGGATTGAATAATAATCGTCCTTACTTAAGTTTAATAAAAGGTTCCTAAAAAGGATTAGCGATAGGTATTTCAATAGGATTAATAAAGGGGTTAGAAATTAATTAAATTATAAAAAAGGGAAAAAGGTAGATTCTAACGTAGGGGTAGAAAAAGGAAGAGTAGGATTTAGAAAGGACAATAAAAATAGCTCTAATATTAATATAGGAGGTTAATCTAATACTTCCTAATTAAGGTACAAAGCTAGGATTATAAAAATATTCCTATTATTTTAAATCCTATTAGTATTATCTATTCTACTTATATATTATCTAATCCGCTTCTTATCCTCCTTTTTTCTTTCGGATTTAAAGGTTTCCAATTTCCTTTTAATTACTTTCTTACTAATTAGGTATTATTATACCCTCTTTAATTAAAAATTGCTATTCGGTTTTCTTTTTTTCTTATTCTTTTAATATTCCTTTCCTCTTTCTTTTTTTAAGTAAAAGGAACTTCTTCGGTTCTTATTTTCTATTTTTTCTTCCTTTCTACTTTTATTATCGGTATTTAAGAGCGGCAATTCCTATTTGTACTAATAATATTATTATTAAAGCCCCTCTAATAAGGATTTATAGTAACTAATTACCTCCTCTTAGTTCTTAAAATATAATAATGGTAATAATTACAATCCTTAAAATCTATTAATAATTATTATTAGTATATTATACGAAGGAAGAGTTCGGAAGTAATAATTAGTACCCTTCCTTCTAAGGATTAATTATAAACTTTCAAAGAAAAAGGGTCTAAATATTATTTAATTTTTCTATATTTAAGTAGGGGCTATATATTATAGATTTAGGGATATTAGTCTTTAAAGGTTTAAAGTTAATACTTACTTTAATTTATTAGCAAATTCTTTCGTTATTTATTATTTTTAAATAGTTTTTTAATTAAATTACCGCTTAAGTAGCCTATTAATCGTCTATTCTATTTTTACTTTTATTTAAATACTATTAATTAAATATTTATTTATTTATTAGGTTATATAGTCGAACTACTACTATTTAGCAACTTATTTATTATCTATACTTACTTACATTCAATTATTATCGTTCGGATATTCGTTTATATATCTTTTTTATTAATTATTTATTCTATTATCTATATTCCAATATTATATTTAAACAATAGTCGGATAACTACTAATTAATTATATTATTAGCAATCTTAGTATAATTACTAATATAATTATATATTAAATACTATTAAAGGCCCCGGACTATAATAAACATCCAATACTAAGGATCTTTACGCCTTTTTAAAATAAAGCTATTTAAACTTTCTCTACAATAATTAATTAGACTTCGCTAGTAATTATTGGGCAAACCTTAATAAGGGTTAGGAAATTATAAAGTTCCTATATTCGTTTTAACTAGTTTAGTACAAAGTTTAGTACCCATCTCGTCCTTATTACCAATTTAAAATAGCGAGAAAACTATAATAATAATACCAATACTACTATAGCTATTATAAGGATTGTAGTTCTTAGATATTTAATTAAGCAGAGTTAGGTAATAAATAATTTCTAAACCTTTTTTAAAAGGTCGAAATAAAAAGTATTAAATTAAATATAGTTTACTAACGTTATATATTTTATTATATAGTTTAATATTCAATTTTCAGTAGAAAGTAAGGATAATTATCAAATCTTTTAATATCCTCTTCCTAAAGGCAAATAGAGAAATAAATAAATATTCCCTCGAGAGGGATAAATAATTATTCAATATAATAAGCAAATAGAAGTAAATAATTAGAGATTACCAAAAGTAAATCATTCTTTTTCTACTAAGAACTAAAACTAAAAGACTAATCCTCTAGTATAGCGAAGAAATAAATATCGTAATAATCTATTATATTGTCCTCTGAAGTTCGATGTCTTATTCTTCCTTTTTTATCTTTTTTTTTTCTTTTATCATCCCTATTTTTCTACCTTTTCCAGTCTATTATCTTATTAAGTTAGCCCTTCATTCTTTGTCTTTCGTCTATGCTAATTGTTCAGATCTGTTCAATTTAGAAAGTGCGTCTTCTGATCCAGTATTCTTACTGAAAATTCGAAAAAAAAAAAGAAAAAAAAAAAAAAAAAAAAAATCACCGCAGAAAATCAACGCATATGTTCTTGTATACCACCCCAAATCAATAGGGTAACGGCGGTTGGGTCTGTAAGGAAGCATGGTGTTGATATCTTGATATCTGTGTGAAAGAGGGCGCGATTCTGATCACGATGGTAAAGAAATGGCTTCAAACCGTGATGATTTGAGTGAGTTAACGAGGGGTGGGCCCAGTTGATTGCGCTGGCTGGTGAAATCTGAACGTGAGACGTGCCAGCCGTTAGGGAGTCTAACACTCCTGTTAAGAAGTGTTATGAGCTGGCAATGGCTGTCAAGAAGTGTTAAATAGGGGTAACGATAACGATTTTGGTGGATTACTAAGCATAAATCTGATCTAAATCGTAGTGTGAAGGTTGATCGTTACTCCCATACTAATCTGCACCGTTACCATGATTTTGAACGTAATGGCCAGAATATCGTTATATGGCTGATCGCTATGTACAGGGTTAACAGTAGGTAGGTAGGTAATATGTCCAACTCAAGTTTTCCCGGCTGGCCCGAGACACATGGGATGGGAACTGGTAAATCCCCGAGGTGTATCAATCAAGTCAGGTAGGTAAAGTTGACTTTGAAATATGACTGGGAGCCAATTAATTTCTAAAGAAAGAATCAAACAAACAAAAGAGAGAAAAAAAAAAACGAAAAAGAAAAAGAAAAAGGAAAGAAAAAAAGAAACAAGAAACAAGACACAAGAAGCACGTGGAGAGGCGCGGGCGGGCGGGCGGGCGGGAGGGAGGGTGAAGGTGCCTGAGGGTGTCAGTCATGCAAAGTAGATCGAGAGAGCCTGACAGACTGACGGCTATCAATCGGCGGCATGAACTACTACCTCTACTACCTCTACTGCCTCTATCTACCTACCTACGCAGTACTGCGGTTGCAGAATTGGCTACCTACCTATCTACAGTATACCTACAGGTAGTTTTTACCTAGGTGGGTAGGTAGGTAGTTACAGTGGATCGCCGATAGAACCTACCTCTATGGTAGAGGCCTGGGGCTTGGGGCCTCTTAGGTTGGGGCCTGCTCTGGGGCATACCTAACTGGGGTTGCAATCACAACTACCTAGAGGTACCGCGAGTTCCACAATTAGTTTCCCAGGCATCATGTTCCTACAATGTCTGCCTGCTGCCTGCTGACGAGTGAAGAGACACAGCTTGGGCGTCAGTCACAGCGTGAAAAGTATGTGCGTGTGCATTTGGGGCGCGGTGGGTGATATCATGTCTCGCATGCGGATGAGTGCCTTTTTTTTTATGTTATTTTGGGAGAACGAGAAAAGGAGAGAGACGGGAAGTGGTGTTGCTTTTTACTTCTAGTATAGGTACCTACCTCTATGTACATAGTAAGCTTTTGTGGGGAATCTTCATGCGGATGGATCGGTGGTTAGTGATCGACGTTCGGGCGACGACGGGGCCGTCCGAGCGTTGTTTGCTACACCGCACGCATGTTCATCACATACCTCCCTCACCTTTGGGGAATGTGATATCAGCACACCAAACTGGGAAGAGCAAAGGTTGCGAATGCCGAACAGCTACCTGGACAGATGGCTGATGACGGGTCTATGTTTGTGGAAGGAACATAGGCGGCGGGAGGTGGAGGTGGAGGCCGAGGTGGAGGTGGTGAGTGTGATGATGCATCGCCGATGTTGATTCTACCTTACCTTACCTACCAGGTGGGGATCAAGGATCACAGTAATACGGCATTGTTGTTGCTATAAAGACGGCATGGAAGAACTTGTCTGTCCATGTCATATACCTACTTACCTCTACACCTCCAGGATAGCAAGCAATCAGTTTTCGTGAGCTTTTAGGCTTTTGACTACATTACCTGCAGGTACCTAGAGGAGCTAAGGCAAAAGATAACTTTGATCCTCCGGTCCTCAACAGCCACAACGAGCATCATGCCTTCTCACTCCGAGCATTCTTCCTCTGACGCCTTGGACCTGCCCTCAGAGTCACCGGCATTCCACCAGAATCCATCCGCCTCCTTTCCCTTGGGGTCAACCATCGAGCCCCCTTCATCGCCTACTATGACGTCCTCCTCCTCCTCCTCTTCTTCCCCCATGGGCTCATCCCCCATCCTGGCTCCCTCCTCCCCCATCGAGCCACCCGATCTTCTGGACCTCCCCACTTCAACTTCCTCTGGCACCATCCAAGCTCAACAAGAACGAATCCTCATCCTCGGCGCAACCGGCAACCAAGGCCGCGGCACCGTTCACGCCCTCCTCTCCTCCAAACTGCTGCACCTCGCCAACTTCCACCTCGCCGCCCTCGTCCGCAACCCCACCTCGGCCGCCTCCCTCTCCCTCACCTCCTCCTCCTCACAATCCGGCGCTGGAATTCCTCCAATCCCCCTCTTTGTAGCCGACTACTCCTCCCCCGCCACTCTCTCTGCCGCATTCGCCGCCTTCCTCCCCACCACCGTCTTCTTCCCGCCCATCCTGTCCGACGACTTTGCTCTCGACTTGACTTATGCGCAAAACGTCATCTCCGCCGCTCGGCAGTGCGGCTCCGTCCGTTCCTTCATCGTCAGCACCGCCTTGGGAACCGATCGCCGCTCCGAGTTCAAAGGGTGGGGCAAGAACGGCGAGTGGTATCCCATGGGTAGCTACTGGCGGGCCAAAGGCGAGATTGAGAAGCGAGTCAAAGAAGCCGGGTTCGCGAGCTGGACCATCATTAGGCCGGGTTGGTTCTTGCATTGTTTGGTGCCGCAGAGGATGTGCGGGTGGAGTTATCTGGGGTTTAGGGAGACAGATGAGGTCAAGACCATTAGGACAAGTTGGAGGAAGGCGACAAAGGTGGCGTGGGTGGATGCAGAGGATGTGGGGGTTGTGGTGAGGGCTGTTGTGGAGGATTTATGCGAGGGGGGTGGGAAGAGCTATCGGAATAGGGGGGTGGATTTGGCGGTGGAAGCTGTGACGGTGGGCGAACTGGCGAGGAAGATGGCGAGGGTGTTGGGTGAGGAGGTCAAAGTGTTGTATGCGGAAGAGCAACAGGTGGGTGGGGAGGCGATGACGGCGGTTGACACGTATCCGATTGCCATCAGTCAGAGGTGGGCGAATGAGTTTGATACAACGTATGGTGTTGATGTGGCGAGGAAGTTGGGGCTGTTGGGGAAGTTGACGACGATGGATGAGTTTTTGGACAGAAACAAGGGGTTGCTATGATGCATGTGGGAAACATTGGGAGGGAGGGCAGACCAGATATCTTGTTGCATATTCGCCACTACCTATAGACCCTCATTACCGGAAACCTCGACGGTACCGGCCTCGTCCGAGACAAAATAGATGAGACCATCCAACCGCTCAAGTAAACCAGTCCGCTACCGCTCGTTAAGATCAAAAAAGACCCTTGCAAGACTGTGATAGGGATTACAGCAATTCGAAAAGACGTCGACTGCTCAATGGCATACGTCTCATCATGGTCGATGACGCGAATTTTGCAAGTATCTGCAAATTCCACCATTTAAGTTTCCTCAATGTCAAGAATATTCCCATTCGAGTTTCCACGATATCGAGAATATTCCTGATAGAGATTGAAATCTTGACACTGTCTCCATCATTGTGTGAGCGTAAGATGACCCGTTGTAGGCTCTTGCCGTCGATATTGAGCGAGAACACGGAGGCCAATGTGGACGTGTAACGTTTGGAGTTGTCGATTGAATCGAAGTGAGCCAATTGCTGGGCTGTAGAATGGGGAAAGCCTGTTGCTATATTGTGTGTGCATGTGTTAATGAGGGGCACTGGATTTGGGCTCGGACAAAACACTGCAACGAATCAAGCAAGGGGAGAATGACGAATAAATAGAAATAAAAGGACAAGAAGAAGAAGAAGAAGAAGAAGAAACTGAAGGTCTTGGAGAGCACAGAGTCGGTCTTCAAGAGGTTCTTTCCCATACGGTCACACTGCCGGTACTTAGTGACTTCACGGCACAGGCAAATGCCGAAATCCCACCGCAGTACCTGCCCTGGCACCTACCTAGGTAGACGACCCAAGAGTGAAATGTTCGGTTGTTGCCATGGCTGCCTGCCCTCGCTGTGCTGTGTTGGAGTGTCGGTTGATCTGCAGATAGGTAAGTACAGTACCGCGGGATGGAGAGCATTGACCATGACCCCCGTGACGGGACTGCTCCTGCCACGCAATGCCAATCCGGCTTGCTCCGCAATATCTGCCCCCTGGCCGGGAACAAAGGAGGAGCGACGGAGCTCGATCTGAGCTCCGTCGAACAAGAGACGGGAACTGAAGATTTTGAACAAGGAAAGGAACTGAAAGCTTCCTGGAAAGAAGGGCTTGGCGTACGTACCGTGACCCTTTCGCTGTATGTCTTTGTTGTGCAGTGGCATTCATTGCCGATACTTATGACAGATCTCCGCGAGACACCGACAATGAGAAAAGCCAGTCAGTCCATGATCAAGAAATCTCGGCTGTCCACTTGACATTAAGGTGAGAGTATCTCCAGCAGCTGCTTACTGAGTCTCATGCAAATACGGTGCTCAGTCTTGAGGCTCAACTGGTTCCATCGTAGATATGAATTGACTGCACCAACAATCAATCCCGTTGACGTCAAGTCACAAGTGCGTGGTCCCTTCCCGGCAATCTGGCAACTGAACCTGCCCCCATCCCGTCTTTTCTTTCCCTGACAGATGAGAAAGAACGACAGTATTGGCAGGGGAAAGTTCGTGGGGCGTGTAGGGGTGTATGTACAGGTAGGCAGTTGTGTGTGTCGGCAATGCCCCCGCTGCTTACTTCGTTCCTTCACTCTTTCGTTCTTTCTCCACGACCTGGGATGACTCTGAGAGCCGAGTTTGGTTTTGGTTGAGTGGTTTGTTGCCAAGAGGAAAGTAGACATCATGATATGTACTGGCAGTGAGTAATTAGAGGTACTAGTACAGTAGGGAAGTGACCAAGTCAAGTGTGAAAGGGACGAGCCGAAGTCAACTCATCCCTCCATCTTCCAGTCTTTCCTTCATTCAAGTGAGTTGCATCGTCCAAGTAAGTACTTTCAACCAAGTCCAAACGCCTCCAATCAGTCTACCTACAAGTATGATCCATCCTTTTACTTCCTCTTCCCTTTACTCATCCCCTTTAACCCCCATGATTCACCTTACCATCGTCATGGTCATGATCTGGACCTAGGTCGATGCCAACCCCATCTGGGAACCCCTCCACATTATCCGCACCATCAATATGGCCCAATACCAAATCAATTCTCCAAACCAAACACGTCCTACTCATCCCCTTCTTCTCCAAGTCCCCCAACCTCGCTTCCCCATACTGCTTCAACACCTCATCCCCCTTCCACACATGATTCTGCACATCCCGATCCCCATAGCCCGTCCGCGCTTGCACCTCCCCGCCCTTCTTGTCGTTTTCCATTTCCATGTCACACATGTCCACGGGAATCCGCAAGTACTGCCCACACTCGTACGAGTCAAACTCCCACTCGCACCCCGGCTTGACGTCGAGCGATATGTCGTAGTGCGTATACCTCCTGACCCAGAGTTCCTCCCAATTGTACGAATGCTGGCGGAAGCCCGTCAGTGGGATGCGGCGGGACAACGATTCGCGGTCCAAGGCGTGGCAAAAGTTGTCGATGGACTCGATGAACTTCCAGCGCTCACCCTGTCTTCCCGATGAGTAGCACGAGAGCAAACTGTTGTCATCGTTGTGGAAGAGGCGAAAGGGGTCGTCGGGGAGAGGGGCAGCGTGGAGGAGGGAGGGGGCGGCGGGTTCGGGTTTTGCCGTGACGGTGGTCGGTGCTGGGGCGACGATGACGACGTTGGACGGGGTGGGTTCTGCGCGGGCGAGGGCCGTTGTGGTGGTGATGGCGATGGTAGAGACGGTGGTGGTTCGTGTGCCTATCACCACAAGAGGAGCCGGGGTTGCCACGGGGACTGTGGCCGTTGCTGAAGCCGCGAGTCTCCGTGCTATTGAGAATGTGGTGTCTGTTTTGGTTAGAGACGGAGACATGGTAGGTAGGTATTGTAAGTCTTACTCTCGGCCTTGGACAGCTGACCACTTCCAGTCTTGGTGGTGTCAGCGAGGAGGGCAAATGTGCCCAAAAAGAAGAGGAGCAGCCCACAAAGGATGCGGGACATGGTGAAGGGTGCCATGGTGATGGACTTCGCTTCAATGTGTTTGTGAGAATTGTTGTGTTTTGTGCGTTGTATGAGATGATGATGATGATGATGATGGAAAGAAAGGAGAGCAGGGAAATGTGTGGGATGTGGGAGGCTTTATAGGTTTGGAAAGAGTTTCGAGTCCTCGCAGCACTGAATCCTCTTTGAGTACTTGATCACGGCAAGAATTGATGACTGTGCGTCTGTCCCAGAATAAAATTACGGACATGAGGTGTTCCGGGATATTTGTATGCGGAAGCGGGACTATGAAATGACATTTGATCTCCGACACAAGCACAAGTGGGCAATGAGGAAGGCGTTAGTGACGGTGGCGAAGGTCTCAACTGGACGGACAATAAACTTGGTCTATCAAGAGTGCATTAGGCAGTGAATACCTATCAGTTATTTTCAGACATCCGTCCATGGTACAGTACCTATAGATGTGCAGGAAACAGGTATATACTAGTAGAAAGGCAGGCTGTACGCAGCAAGATATCGATTTCAGGTTATTCGCACTTGATGTTCTGGAGTGTTATGCCCGAGCCAATTTAAAAAAAATTTCTCTGGTGGGCATGAATGTTGGAGTACAGGTACTTACAGATTATGTATGTAGAGGTATGCTTGATTTCCCTGAAAGTTGAAAATGAAATGCCCGGAATTTTATACGGTATGCATTGTCAAATCCAGGTTTTATCATCGAAAGCCTGCCTGCGAGAGGGGCCTGCGAGAGGAACGCGCTCAATTCCACGGAACTCGAGGGCGTATGCAGAAGGCAAGACGGAAAAAACGGTCTGTCATCTTTCCATACCAGGAAGGGGGGGGGGGGGGGGGGGGGGTTTAGCGAACAGCCATTATACAGTTCGATTTGTTAGATGTTTGTTCTTGCCCCAACTAATATTCTATAATAATCTTATAGAAGAATGACAGTTCAGAAAATCCAACGAACGCTTGATAGTTGCAAACGTTTAGCAGTTTTCATCATCGAATAATGAACGGTCGAAATACAATACAGATACAGTTGAACCAGGTTCACGTTAGGAAAGATCAATGTTCAACTACGTTAAACTGTAACCGCAATTTGAACAGTCACTATGCAGCTCAAAATCTTTGTCAACAGTTGATTTACTGTTCCAAGAGAGGGACAGAGACCGGGAGAGAAATCATGATGCGCACCCAAGTTCGAAATCCATGCATGATATGGGCTCCCATCACGAAATGCTAATAGCATGGTACTAGTACCCTACACTGTCACAAACTCAACTGCGTGCAAGCAGGGCTGAAGAGAAACAACAAAGATAGCATTCATTTAAAAACAACACCTATGTAAGTGACAGACCAGCAAGGTCTATCTGTCCCAAGCGCTGACTCCCAACTCCACAAATAAAGCCCCAAAATCCCAATCCACATGACACGCTCAAAAGAAACTCTTCTTGATGCCTCCCAAAAACAAATCCCTCTTTTGCTTCTTGACGAACCCATCCACATCCTCGGCCCACTTGCTTGTCGTGTTGGCCAAGTTGTCCATGCTATCACCCATGATATTCAACTTCTCGGTGCGCTCGTTCAGCTGGCGTGTCAGGTAATCACCCCATCCTTCTGTCTCTTTCACCTGTCCCTGCAACCTTGCGGTACTTGACCCCGCGGCACCGGCGGCGGCAGGGTTGTAGACTCCGGCACCGTTGCGTTCTGCGTCTGTGGCTGCCATCATTCTCTTTGAGGGGGGACGGTCAGGGCCACCGATTAGGAGGTCAAGATCCGTGGGGGAGATGTATTGTGTGCCGGAGAGCCATTGGACGTTGGAGATTGTAGGTCTGGGTGGGAGTTCCTGGGCCATGTTGATCATGGTGTCGAGGGTGTTTTCGAGAGCACGTCCGCTGCCACCCCAGACTGGGAGGACAGTGATTTCGGAGGGGCCGGTGAAACCGAGGACGTCACCGGTTTTGGAGATGACGGTTGATATGGTGCGTAGGGGGTCGAGCATGGGCAACGGATGCTTGGCGATCTCGCGCAGTCCCGGGAGGGTGTAAGAACGGAGGGTTCGGTCGTTGAAGACAGCAACGAGGGCGTAGCCGTGAGATGACATGGAGGTGTCAGCAGGGGTTACGGCAGCGGCGTCGCAGAGGATGCCAGAGTCAAAAGACTTGGAGGCGCCGCGGGCGTGGGGTGGGCGGAAGATTTTGGATTCTGTTTGGGTAACTGTTGCGGCATGGGTTAGAATTGAACCGAAACGAAAGGAAATGGAGAACAAGGGAGAGAGGAGATACCAGCCACCAAAACACCATCAACTTGTTTCCCCTCCCTCAACCCAGCAACAATAGGCCCCGTAGCACCGGCTTCCCGCCCTGTCTGTACCTCAATAGGACAAATAGCCACTACCTTATCGTCCATATTCGCAACACCAGCCAGCTGGACCGAATACCCCTGGCCAGAAGGTAGCAGCTTGAAAGTAGCCACCCTCCCCATGTTCGTTCCCACGAAGCAGCAGATACTCGAATAGTTCTCGCCTTCCAGCGTCATGACTCCAAATTCAATGACTGTCGGCCACTCGGGCTTGCCCCCGTGACTGGAGCTAGACGAATGCTTAAACAGCCCCCTCTTCTCGCCCTTGGACCATTCCGTGACAGAGCCATGGTAGATTACCTTTGGCCCTCGCAGGTCAATGATGGAGAGCTGTCCACCCTCGGAGCCAGCAGCCACAAAGCCCACATCCGACACCGCCACCACCGTCACCCTCCCCTGAGCCATGTTGTGCATGACAAATGGCTGCAGTCCTTCCTTCAAACTCGGTTCCGCCCTGGAGGAGATATCCATCAAGCCTCCCCTTTCACATTCCTCGGCTCTGGGCGCCTCCTTGCCAAAGTTCTTGTTGATTCCCCACCGCCAAACAATCACCTCTCCCGTCTTTGTGCCGGCCGCGAACTCTCCCGTCTCTTGCGCCATGTGCATAGCCGTCGTTTCCACACCGCCCTCGAATCGGTTGAGCGACCTGGCAACGTCCACTTGACACTGCATGGCATTCTCAATCTCGTCTCCGCGGCCGACATCCCACAAGCGAATGATGTTGTCCGCGTGCAACACTTGGACGATATTCCTCTGCTCCTTTCTCGTTCTGTGACTGTACTCCACTCCTCCTCTGAGTATCTGCTCTCCCAAGCTCCTCTTCTCCGCCATGCCCAGCCAGCGTGCTCTTGGAACTGTCGATACAGCTACTGTTTGAACAAACGGATGGACAAACGAGAGACTGGGGTGCAGCATATTGGTCGGAGAGATGGGGAAACCGGAGGGGAAGGTCAAGGTGATCAGTTCCCCCGAGGAAAGCTGGACCAGAACAGCGATGGGGTCTTGAGCGCCGTTAAAGTAGGGAGATGACCGTGGGATGAGAACGTAGTTGACCACGCTTGCTCCCGGAGGGGTGGAGATGGGGAGAGAGCGCTTGCCGTCGAAGTGGGCAGCGAGAACTTCCCACGAGGATGTGGCATAGATCGGGGTGGGACCGAGTTCGAGAAAGGTGAGGTTGCTTGCGGTGGGATCGTCGATGTTGTGGCCGCCAGCAATCAGAAGACCGGTGTTGTCGGGATCGGTTTGGCAGCACCACGAGATACGGACGAAGGGAGCGAGGCGCATGGGCCTGGGTGGGTTGGAGGTGGGCTCGTTGACTCGGGTGCGGTATAGTGACCTGGCCGTGACGAGACGGCCTTCTTTGGTGTCCCAGATAGCGAGGCTGCCGTCTTCGTGCGCAGTCAGAATGAAGGTGCCCGTGGGATGCCAAACGGCATGGGTAATTTTGGGTTTCCGGGCCATGTGGATTCCGTGGCCGTCTCCGCCGGGAGCATCAGGTGGCAGCTCGTATTCAAAGTACTTCTGGACGATGTTTTGCTTGAACGAGTAGATGACGGCTCCATTCGTGTAGGCAATCAGGATCTTGCCGATATCTCTGGGGTGTAGCTGCATGGACACGAGTCTGCCTGCGGTCGGGTTGGGATCTCGCTCGCGCCAAAAGTTGGGAATGCGAAAGGTCGAGGGCCGTTCGCGGTCGAGGTCGTAGGCTGCGATGTCACCACTCTGTAACCCGACAAAGGCCCAATCCAGCATGGGGTCTGTCACCAGGCACACGACGCCCGAGTATACGTATTTGGCGACCTGGTTGCCCGTGTCGAGGTCCCATATCGCCAGTTCGTTCTTGCTGTCGAGGCTGATGAGGCGGTTGGCGACGAAGCGAAGCTCTCGGATGGACGAGGGACGCGGAGGGCAGAAGAACTTGTGGACGCGGCGTTGGCCAAAGACGTAGATTTTTCCCGGGCCAAACTTGGACTCGTTGGTGCCGACTGCCAGTAGAGACTGGACGGGGTCGTAGGCGAGACAGCTGATCTGGGAGTTGATGCCGTAGCGGGCTTGTTCGTCGGGCATGAAGTGCATGGGCTGGATGTTCTGCGACAGGTCCGTCTGGACGCCGGCCTGCTTTGCGCGGATGAAGGAGGCCATACTGTCTGACGGTCAGTATGGCGGCTGTGATTGTTGTTGTAGTGGTGGTGGTGGTGATGGTGGTGGTAGTGGTGGTATCAAGTCGGAGGGAGCATCTCCCGTCCTTCTCTGGCCTTGGGTTGCTTGCTGTAACGGGCTGAGATGGAAGATGACGGGATGACTACCTACCTAGAGGTATGTTGGGTTGAAGAGATGGACGCCCGGAGCTGAGAACGAGACGAACGACGGGACCCCGACGCACGGTGACGCAGCGGCAGTGACCGCGGGACAAGCGGCGGGGGGCTTCCTTCCACTTCGTTGTTCTCCCCACCTGCCTCCGCTAAAAAGTCCCCTGTAAATTTGCCAAGCCTGTCCAGTAAACGCCTAGAAACTGCCGAGACAGCGCCCAGGGCTTAGCGCTGTGCCGCAGTGCCGGTCGAATGCCAAGCCCCACACGGCTATGCGCGGCCCGTAACGGCACGGAAGTCGGGCTGTTTGAACTTCACATGTCATCGTCATCCACTGGCCACCCACTCTCTACCTCTACGTCAACATCTCAACATCTACCCTAGGTTGAGGTTGATGCTTTGTTCATAATACAGCATCTCGTCAACAAGATGAGACACTTTCACCTGGACCACATCGATGGTGATGTTCACGACTAGTTGGGCCTCATCTGTCAAGCGACATTCATGTCAAAGTGGTCAATTCTACGCCTGGCTTGGTTTTGTTTATTCCCCCTTTTCCTTCTCGTCACTTGTCGTCATCAACACCTCTCCCATCTCTAGCATTACCCGAAATAAACACTCGGTGTCCCAACCGGCATCAAACCCACACCGCCCCTCCCGGCGCCGGCCCGCTCGGCGGTCCTTCTCGTGGCTCCTCCGGACGTTGTTGTCCCTCTTTCTTTGATTCCCTCTCCATATACTGCTCCTTTTCATGTCCTATATGGTTCCTCTTTGTCAACATCATCCTCAACAAACTGCATATCAACTACTAGCAGAGTGTCCTCTTTCCACTTATTACCTACCTTTGTGGTCATCATTCCCTTCTTGGTGTCTACTGTTTTCCTCTTCTTTCCTTGCTTGCTCTTGGTGATCCTCACCATTGCCAACAAGGTCTTTCGCTTTACCTTTCACCGGTCTTCTCACCTCCGCCAGTTCTTCCTCTGTCCTTCTGATCTTTTCAACAAACTGCTCGACATCAACAAGTGTCTCTGTTGCTTTCTGACGCAAATCAATCATCGCTTCACGCACTTGCCCGAATGCTGTCTCGATGCTGGTAGCTTGAGAAATGAGCTGATTAAGGGATGCTTGAAGATTCGCAAGCTGGGTGGTGAAGTTCTGGAATGAAAGATCGTTTTCTTGAGAAACACGGCAAGGCTCAGTGGTAGTGATCGCGTTAGGCTCTTGTCCTGCTGCCTGGTCTTTTGCCCATATTTTTCCTCGTATCGGCCCTTCCGATGGTTTCTGTCTTTCATGGTCTTTACCCAAGATTCCTTGTAGCAGCTCTTTCGCCGGTCCTTCCATTGACTCTTGTCCTATCTTCTCACATGCTTCCCGAGTAGGACCCCCAGAAACAGACAACCCCTCCCAATTCATCACCTCCTCATCCGACGAGTCTGACGAGTCCGTTATGTCCGATGAGTCCGTCGACCACCGACTCACCATCCCCCTCCTATCATCCTCCACTGCCGCAACAGAACTCAACACCTCCGGACTGGCAGTCAATTCCCGAGCAAACATTGGAGCCCCATGGCTGGCATCACCAGCGAAAACATCGTTCGTAGAAGTAGGCGCGGAAGTCAACCCCAAACGGCCCCCATGCGGCACATGCGGTCCCGGTCTCTTTAACGTCGCTGACAGCGGAGAAGGAGTCCTCAACACCTGCTGGGTGCTTGGTGGTCTCAGGTTCAGTCTTGCCGGTTTTCTTAAGATACGAGTGGTATTCCCGATGCGAATAGGCCCTGGACTACTTGGCTCTCTTTCACCTCCATGTTGTCCTTCTAACCTGTCTCCAGGTTCAATGGGAGGTACCATCGAACTCTTGCGTCGGTAGTGGCCTCCAAGTGGCGCACCGGGAGTAGTAGGGGAGAAAAGCCGTGGTGGTCCCCATCTCCGGTCCTCTCCTTTTTTCTCCGAGCCATCCACACACCCCTGACTCCTCTCTTCTCCATTCCCAGCAAGCTCCCTAAACATAAACGCATGATACGTCTCCGCGAAGATCGACTCTTTTCCCTCCGAGCCTTCCATGTCTTGAGAGTATACGGAATCCACGCTTTGTCTCCTTCCCACTCCTCCGGGATTCTTTCTTCCCTTTCTTAGAGGTACCCTCAACCCTAAAACTTGTCCCTCGAAATTACCCCCCTGCCTAGAGGTAGAGGTAGCTGTAGACACCCCACCCCCCTTCTCTTCCGCTGTACCGTGGTCATTGCCCGCAACCAACTTTCTTGTTGGCAATTTGCTTGGTAGAGGTATCTTTGGCTTGGGAATCCCACCAAAAGCAGAAGGACCTCGTCGATGCCGACCCTGCACCCCGTCCACAGCGACAGCGGGCGACATCCCCCCTGACCCTGGCCCTGAAGAAATTATCAGCACAGGCGGGACCACCACTCTCGCACCCTCCCTCGCCGGCGAGCGAACTGCATCCCTAGTATGAGCTGTCTCTGGCCGTGATCCCCGCGATGTTCGTTGCCCGTAGTGGATAGGAGGAAGAGACCCAGACCGGGAAGTCTTCCGACGGGCAGGCCATTGAGAACCTGGAGTCGAAGATACTACAAGTGCCCGATCCAACCACCGCCCAGCAGGCGGAGGTCGTTGTGGGGAACTAGGCGTCCTCCATGGTGCTGGACGCAACGGACGTCGTCGTCGCGGTTCTGATTGTGGTGGTGGTTGTGTGTCATAGCTGGTGCTACCACGTGGAAGACGTCCTGGGAGAGCACCAAGTGGAAACCTTGGTGTGGTAACCGGATCGGATACTTGTGCTTGTGCTGGTGGTGGTAGTGCTGGTGATGGTGGTGGTGGTAACGGCGCAGCTCGAGGATGGGAGTAAGTACCCTCGCTCAATGGATTTGCCAGTCCTTCACGCGCTATAGTTCCATCCCCTCCGTGAGCAGGCGGAGGTGGTGCAGGTAGTTGTTTTCTTCGGTGTCGATACATGGGTTTTGTCGATCGTCGTCCTCTTTGCCCACTGTTCTGGCTTCCTGGATATTCCGTATTTTCTTCGCGTTCCTAGGTAGTTTTCCGGCTTGATGTTTTTTTTTTTTTTGTTTTTTTTTCTTACTTTTTGACTCGCTTATCTCCCAGCTGCCCAACTTTCTCACTTTCTGTCTTTTCCCTTCCTCAACTCTTCTCCTCTTCTAGCCCGGATATTCTTTCTCTTTTAGCCTCGTGTTTTGTCTTCCTGGATTTTTTTCAGTCAGTAATCCAGGGTAAACACCTAACCTACAACCTTTCCATCGCACAATCATCAGTGTCCATCAGTCCCCCAACCCGAAAACTTACCACAAACCAGTTAAGTGACAGTGATGGTCTGCCAAGAAAGATTGAACTGCCGCTGTGCATCCAAGTTTGGTATCCGTCGTACCTCTCGGCTTCCAGCTTCGCCCTCAAGTTCAAGTTTCGTAACTAAACTTTCCACGATCACGTCAATATCTTCTCTATTAACATTGAAAAGTTGTAAAATTGCACCAAAAAAGACTTACTTTTACTAAACAAAAGATTTTGTGGTTGATACACCAAGGAGCGCGAGCCAAAGAAAGCAAAGGTTTGGCCTTTTGTATTCGATTTCACCAAATAGGCTGCTGACACACTCGCCCAAACGCAATGGGCAATTTCACCACCACCAAGTTGTAACTTTATCCAAAACATCGTCAAGCCCATCAATCATCAATCGGTCAATCACTGCGCCATGCAATCCAATGCGTTGTTTCTACCGAGCGGGCAACAAAGCGACAAGCGTACCGGTCACCACATTAACCATCTCAGAGTCTCCCAAACATTGGCATTCTCGGTTGCTTCACCCATTCACAGCACCAACGTCATTGCACGGATTCACAGTCAATCACTCATTCACATTCACGAAACAAGCTTCAAGTAAACGGCACCTTTCTTATGCTATGGACTTATGTAGAACTGGTAATACTGGAAAGAAACCCAGACTCGGATCGGAAACTGTTTGTGCAAGTGCCATCCATGAATCCTGTCCATATATCGGTCCCAAGATCCTCCCAAGTATTGACTCCCTCCACGGCCACCAGCATCTCGCTATATGATCCATTGATCATCCTATACTACCACCATCGCTCATGTCGTCCAAATATATTTGGCCCCGATGGGTCACGATAACCTGCCCAAGTCCCAAACCCTTTGCGTGCCGCTTACCAATCACACCCCTCTCCATCGTCGACATGTTCCACCTAGGCAACAATGTCCTGAAATGACCGACTCAAGTCCCGTCAAGAAAGGCCAGCCAAAGCGACCAAGATTAGACCCACCACATGGTGTTGTGGATGCGGGGTTGCATGGGAATCAGCCTGGGAGGCGGGTTGTTCTTCTTCCAGTCGCTGCTGTAAGTAGTGGGATCTTGATGCTTGGCAACCAAGTTGTTCGGGTTGTTCACCTGGTCCCTGACCTTCTCAGGAACCCGTGTATTGTTGCCATAGTCCCGGTTCTCGTGGCAGCGAGCACGCGCACCCGCCAGATGGGCATAGTAGACAGCCGGATGCAACGAGATGGGCGTGGTGGCACGGCAGAAGGTGTAGCACTGTTGGTAAATCATCCTCTGCAAGTTGTTCACCTTGGGCTTAATCTCGTCCATGAGGACATGGTAATGAACAGGACGCGCCGTGCCCTGGAGCGCAAAATGCGAGCTCAGGAAGAAGTCATAGTGGAAGGGATGCGTGACCTCCCTCTCCACCAGCGTGCCAGGCTCGGGGTTGCCGTTCTTGTCTCCCCTGTCGGGGAAGAAGCGAATGTGATGGCGCTTGGTGGCCACAATCACCGTCATCTTGGCATCCTTCTTGTTCCTCTCCCTGAAGGCCTTCTTGATGGCTTTCACCTCCTGCTCCATGACATGGGCAAACTGGCCCTCGGAGACACCGTCACGGAAGTAGTAGATATCCTCAACCTCTCTGCCCGTCTTCTCCTTGTAGGCCTTGAGGAAAGTCGGAATCCAGGTACTGATGTTCTCGTCGGTCAGGATCTCGTTGTGCCAGCCGTTGGTCTGGACGGCAGCGCGGTACTGATAACCCTCCACGTCGACTGAGGCGCACATGGCAGCAATAGACGGCATGTCTGAGCCCGGCGATGCGTGAGTCACATCAACGCCAATCATCATGGTGGGCCTGATAAAGAAGTTGTGCGACTTGGCCTTGGTGGCAGTGAGGCTGGAGGTCTGTCCGCCCAGCTTTGCGTTGACCTTCATGCAGACATTGGAAATGTACTGCCCCTGTGCCTTCTTGACATGGTCAGCCTGCAAAACTTGAGTGACAATGCCGTAGCGGCACTCAAAAATCTTCTTGAGACGCTCATACACATGAGCAGACTTGTCCGGAACGGCAACGAACACGATCTGCGGGCACAGGTCTGTTCTACCTCCGACAATCTGGGGGACGTGCTTGTGAAGTTCGTCGGCTAGGGTAGCTGGGTTTGCATTGATGTTGGTCGTGTAGGGGTTCTTCGCGATTCTGCCGCCATGTCCCTTGTAAATGTTCGTGAATTGCTGGACAAAGTTGTTCACCGCCCTCACATCGACACACATGTTCAGTCCAATGAAGCCCCAATGGGTCAAGGGCTCCTTGTTGGCTTCGATGAACCGGGCGCCGCGAAGGTCCCAGCGACCGGTGTTCAGGGGTCTGGCGGTCTTCTTCTCAAAGAAAACCTCAGGGTGCCTGAGCACCTTGGCCTCAGTTTTGGCCATTTCGGGGGAGATGCTAACACCGAAGGCCTTGAGGTACTTGTCGTTGGCCCAGTCGAGACGCTGAACCGACGCACTGATGTCCTTCTTGCGCTGGTCCGGGCGCTGAACGGCAAACTTGATCATGGAGGCAGTCTGTTGAGGGTCCAGCTTGTACTGGTACTGGTTGAAGCCAACGATGTTGCATACCTCGGCAGGGAAAGATCCAGCACGTGTCGTCTCAATGACGGGCCAGCCAGCTTGACGGACCAGATAGCCGTATCTCTCCTTCATGTAATCCTTAATGCAGATCTCCTTCTCAGTGCCATTCTGCTGCTTCCAGTTGAACTTGACGTTGTAGGAGTTGGCGCCGTTAGGGCCGTGCTTCTTGTCGAAGGCGAAGCCCTTGATCTTGTACTCCTTGGTCTCATTGGGACGATGGAGGAGCGTGAAGCGACAGCCCTTCAGGCGGCGCAGGGCCCTCATGGCCTCAGACTGCTCGTACCTTCCCTGGCTGACCAGGGGCTTCAACACGCTGGTGATCATCTGGTCATCCAGGTTCTGGAGCTGGTTCCTGCTCAAACCGCCGTAATTGTTGATCACGTACTTGATCATCTTGTCGGCTGGGTTGGCCTTCCAGAAGGTCTGGTTGCTCACATCAACATTGACACCCAGACCAATCTGCTTGACGTTCTCGCTTAAGCGGAACGAAGCGTACACGCCTTTGCACGCCATGAGGAGCATATCGAGGTCTCGGCCGGGCATCGAGGGGTGAAAGAAGCTGCGCTTGATGGTTTTCATGCGCTCTGACGGTCCCTGGCGGAGCAAGTGATCGAGGAAACTCATGCACTCGAGCACATGGTTGTCCCAAGGAGCGGTCTTCATGAGGTAGGCCCTCAGAGACTGGAGACGGACTTTACCAGTGGGCCTGATGGTGATGTGGAAGGCATTCTTCCTCTCGCCGCCAGGCTTGCGACCGCGCTCCTCGTCCAGGTCAACCAGGAGACGCATCTCGTCAACCGATTGGGCCAACCAGGCCAGCTTGCGCCCGTCGTAGATCCAGGGCTTCTTGGTGACCGAAGCAAGCTTCTGCTGAACAGCCTTGGACTTCCAGACCTTGTCGTAAACGACGCCGCCGGTGGGTTCAGGGCTCAGAGCAACGTCGTACTGGAAAACATCCATGTTGGCGATCCTGGTGACAGGATACTGGTTGACGGAGAGCCTGGTAGGGGTGCCCTCGGTGTTGAAGCCGCTGCGAGTGGCAAACGTGCTGCTGATGTCGGTCTTGAGGTAGGCGTCAGCAGGCAGGTCGACGCGCTTGCCGACACGCTCCTCGTGGCTCAACGGGGGACGAGTATCCATCTTGCCGGGGTCGTAACCAAGAGGGGGCGGAAAGTTGGAGCGAGCCTGACCGGGAGCAGCACCCGAGGCAGCAGAGGCGCCCGAGGGAGTACGAGCGTGCGTGGAAGGCTGAGGCGAGCCGGCAGGACGCGCCGGCAAGGTCATCTGACGACCGGACATCTTGGGGCTCGAGCCAGCGGGAGAGCCAGGAGCAGACATTTTGCAGGTACTGGTTGAGGCAAGAGTCAGTGGTGGCTCAGTTTTGTGGGTGAGTGACAGTGTGATGGATGAGGAAGCGAGGTGGGTAGTTGTGTCTGTTGCGTGGGCAGTGAGGGGAGCGGAGGGTGTCAAAACTCACAAGACTGTAGACTGAGGTCTAGGTCAAGTCGCTGTCGAAAAACGAAAGTCTTGGTCGGTTGCTGGGGTTGATGCAGTTGCTGTCAAGAGAAAGAGATTGAGAGAAAGGCGTAAGCGAATGATTGTTGGTTGAGTGTGATGAGGAGGAAGTTTGGAAGAGGATTAGGAGGAGGGGGGAGTGGTTCTTATAGATTTCTGGAGGATAATCCACGGGGTGAGAGGAGGGTACGTACCTGGATGCAAGTGCGTGAAGGGGAGCAATCAACCAGACCAGACGAGAAGAGTAAGTCTGGATGAGTCCTTTCTCTGACTCGTCTGAAGACTGTGATATGGAAGGTTTGAGGGTTGCGATGAGAAGGAGAAACGGTGAGCACGGCGAGTGTTTGCCTCGCCTAGAAGGTGGGATGACTCGCAAGGAGAAAGTGTGGTGGGGGAGAAAAAGAGTGGGAAGAGGGAAAGAAAAGTGAGAAGGAGATGAGAGGGGCAGCAACTTAACAGACGACGAGAGTGCTGCCTATGATTTGCGAGAAAGGGTCGACTGGAAGGCACGGAGCGCAAGTATGGTCCGACACTCGGCGGCAGCTCTTGCCAGTTGCGGTCCTTTCCTGTGGTGGCCGTTTACATGAAAGTTTCGTCACCATGAAAGATTGAACTCCGAGAATGATGAGTCCAACGCTCTCTGATATAGCGTCAAGACTGAATCACCTTCACGCGACATGGAACTGTTTACTACGTTGTGGATGAGTTCATGTCAAACACTCGGTGGATGGCGATCCCATGGTCACAAAGATGTGACAGCAACAAGATGGGGATTACTCAAGTTTGGACCTCGAAAACTAGGGGAGAATTACTCTTCAAGCTTACAAAACTTTCTCCATTTGTGGCTACCTGTGACAGGAATCAGGAAAGAAGTTGTGATGGAGTGTCCAGGGGCAGTCATTCCATGGGATCATCAAACACTTATGACTTGCCCAGTTATCACCGTAGTCTTGACTCCCATCCTAGTGTGTTGCCACACAAGCGAAGATACTTTCACTGATGAGAGCAGGTGGAATGGTTGATGCTGTAAAGTTTCCTGTTTGCGTAAGGTAAATACTAGGTACCTTCACTTGGTAATAACGGTTGTCACGAAATCATGGCGTGGTAGGCAAGTGCCAACCTCAAGACGGTTTGGGCCTCCAGTGGGAATGGCACCAAGTGGACGGGAGGCAATCTGGTTGGGAAGTCGCGACTCACAGTGACGGGCCATCAACCTGCTACTACTTAGCTTTTGTGCAAAACATTGTTGGGTCAACGCCCAGAGGAACGAAGGTCAGAGATCACGTCATGGTAGACGGATTCGAAAGGCGCTTCCAGGTGAAATGTTCTTGTAGTAGGTGATGGTGCCCTCAGCTGTCGGCATTCGCAATCAGGAGAACGTCATGTGGATGATCTTCCTTTTGATGACGCTTCTTATATGATAAGCTTCACCCGCTATTTCCAATCTCTTACCAAAGGGCCATCATTTGCAAAGATGTTCACGGAGAGGGTCATGGCGGAGGAGTGGCCAGTTAGACAATCTGGGGAACTGACCCCGCCGTGCACATGGCAATCACTCTAGCAAAACATCCAATGATCCAGTCGGGACACATCCAACCTGAAACCAGATTCTGGGCCGCGACATTCTTGCAATCATGATGCTGCCGTCATCTTCTCATCGTTTCTCGGAAGTGGCAGTAGCGAAACTGAAGCTGTGGAAACTGTAAACTTCTTCATTTGCACGACTTTGATCTCCGACGATTACGGTAACAGCACCCCTAAATCGCGCCTCCACGACAGCTTCAGGAATCATTCCGACTCAATACAAAACTGGCACAAAACAGCTGTCAACAAAAGGCAGCCGTTACTTCCCTTTGCCCTTCATCAGTCTGGGGAGCAAGCATCTTGTGAACCTTCACTCCCCCTTCGATATTCAAAAGCTGCTCCATGTCGTCCAAACCGGGTCCAATCATCCCGGCGAACGTCTTTCAACTTTTCGGATAATCACCCTTGCCTTGGTGATCAGGTCCCATTGCTTTTTTTGCTTGAACCTTCCACCCGTTCATGTGATTGCTGGTGGTCCAGTCGAGTCTGGAGTCCGGAGTCCAGACTGTCGATGCCGACGGAAGTCACGGAGCGAATGTTGAGGAAACAGAAGGATACCACCTACCTATTTTCCCTCCCAAGTACGTTCTTAAGTTGAAACGGGACAACATCGATATATAGGCGCACGGTTGCTTCATCTTGGGAACCAGCTCGCCTGTGAGAACCGAGAAAGCGCGCAGGATGGGGATACTTGGCTTGACTGGAGACTTCTCCCCGGTGTTTTGGAGAGTGGATTCCCGACCTGGATGGGAATACACGTGGACACAATAACCATGAAATACTACCTGATGTTCTTTTTGCCTAACCTTTTGAGTCTACTTTGGCGCTTTGTTGGTGTGGTCAAAAGTCGATGTTATCTTCATTCTATTCTCGTTCATTTCATTCCGCTTACCTCCAACCATCAACTTGCGCCGCGGAGTCCTTCCCGTCTACTGTCTACTTTCTACACTTTACCGTTTGCTGCTTCTTCGCTCCTGCCCAACCTTTGTTCCTGGCTTTTCTCCCTTGAAGTGTTGAGTTTCCTGTCATTCTGCTTCTCTAGACGTTCCTCCCTTGCCACGCCCGTCCCATGTATCAAATGAATAACGTAGAGAACCTCAACACAGGAGAAGACCCAACAAGTTTGGCTGTTTGGGCACCCTCGTCCCTTCTCCCCACGCAACCGAACGCAACTTCCATCTGTCAACATAACCAGCTCCGATCAGAACATCCCACTGCTCCCGTCTCATCTGTCGTCGAACCTCAACAGCCTTACTTTCTCATCTGATTTCTCCACTTTTTTCCAGGTACTTTGGTACCTTCTTCCCTCCAGCAATATCGTCTTATCGTCTCATCTTCCATGCGAATGAAACGGAAGGTCTGGGCGGTTTGTCTTGTTCGTTGAGGTTCCTCTGGCAACTGTTTGCAAACGGTTTCTACTGGAGACAGACTGCGCGGAGACGATGCTGGAGCAGGAGACGTCAACAATGAGTTCCATAGTAGTATAAGCACCAGGTGAGCCACCTGCTGAGAAAAAGGTCAAGATTTCATTCGTGGTGTTGGTTGGGTACGCGGCGATGTGAGTTGGCCACCCCAGAGTACTCTGATTTGGTGCTGTGGTGAAATACGCCTGATTTTTTTGGGCGAAGACGTAATTATTGGCTTTCCTTTTCCTTTTATTTTTTTTTTTTTTTTTTTTTTTTTTTTTTTTTTTTTTGGGTTGTTGTTGGTACACAGCGAAAGATTGACGATCATGGATCATGGATCATGGACCTGGATCGTACAAGGGCAGAGCACAGCACAGCACAGCGAGGGAAATCAGAAGTGGGAGGAAGTAAGGAGCATGATACCGGAGCAACTATCTAGATGACACAACACCTAGCTAGGCTCGAACCAAAGGAAGTAATAGGTATTTAGCAATGACAGCAACTGGAAATCTGATAATCTACCTATCGTCAGTTCATGCTAAACCTTGCTAGCGAGGAGCGCAGCGGCAGGTAGAAAGTCAAAAGCAATACCGAGGACGGCCACCGTGAGTAGGAAGAAGATTTCGTTCGTTCTCTTTCCAATTCCCTACAAATAAAGCTCAAAGTTCAAGAACCTAGCCGTAACCCACTTTCTTCTGTCCTCCACCACATGCACATTTCTCCTGTTCCTGCAGTTGACGAACCCGATCCCTTTCCCTGTACGCTCCTCATTCGCTTTCCTGTCCATTCCCTCCAACCCAAGTACTCCATCTCCATCTCCACCATCACTCTCATCAACCTCATTTTACCTAGTACTAATAAGGAGGAGGAGGGTTTCCATATCTGTACCCCTGCGGCGCCGGTGGCTGTCCATACTGCTGCTGCTGCTGCTGCTGGGCCCATCCGCCATCATACTGAGCCGGAGGCGGAACACCGTACTGCGCAGCCGGAGGCGGTTCATAAGACCCGCTGGACTCCGGCCTGCCCACAGGAGCCTGGCGATACGCAGCCGTCGCACTAGCCAGTCGACTTCCCGGACCACCCGTGAACGGGCTCAGCGGTCTCCCTCCAAGCGGTCCAGGCGATTCGCGGTAGGCGTAATCCTGGGAAATGTTCCTAGCATGTCCACCGCCCTGGTAGCCACCACCACCACCACCACCACCCCCACCACCGTAACCGCCATATCCATCTCCTTGCATCTGCTGCATCTGCTGCATCCTTTCCCGCTCCCTCTTCCAGTCCAGATACTCCGGCACCTTGACGTTCTGTAACAACGAAACCATCCGCGACGGGTTCAGTCTGTGGCTATCATAGAATTCCACGCGGGGGATCTGGCTAAGCAAGAAGGTGATGTCCCTGGCAATGGGAGCAACCTGGGAACCGGCCCCGGAGCCGCTATACGCGCCGGCTGCTCCGCCCATGCGCCGTTGTTGGTCCAGTCTGCGGCCGGCTGCGCCTTTGAGGGGAGAGGCGCCTCTAACGAAGGGGTCATGTTCGGAGCGCGCAATCTTGCGGGGGTGGTCGTCGTAGTCGCGGTCATCGAGGGGCCGCTTGGCGGCGTAGGGGGCGAAGGGAGCACCGGGACCGGCGCTGGGAGACTTGAGGCCCTGGGGACGGGGGCTGAAGCCCGCGGCGGGGGTGTCGCGCTGAGACATGGGAAGTTGGGGTTGCTGTTGTTCGATCGAGGGCATAATCATGTTCTTGGGCCGAAGCTGGGTTGTCGGGCTGACAATGATGCGAGCTGTGATAGGGTCGAATTTGTCCGAGGCATAACGGGCCGTGAAGGCAGCAAGTTTAGGGTCTTCAGGGAAGAGCTCGGCCATGCGCTTCTCCAGCTTGGTGACTTGGGCGAGCTCGCCAAATTGGGACTCGTATTTGTGGAAGTACTGGTAGAGGGGCTTGGCCTTGTGGACGAGTTCGGGTTTTTGGGTAAGTCTGTTGACGACGGTTTCGAAGAGGACGCGGGCGTTGGTGTGATCATCCCGAGAGTGAAGGTACTTGATGTTCTCGAGAGTAAAGTTCTCGTCCTCTGGGAAGAGTTTGGCACCGCGGTCAAAGATCTTACCACCAGCGGGATCTTTGTAAATAGTCCATTCTAGCTGAGCGACAGCCGCATAGACATCACTGGTAAGACGACCGCGAGCGCGGGCATCGTGGAATGCCTTGCGCATGCCACCAAGCGGAACGTTCAAGCCTCCCTTGCCCTGAACACGACGCATGGCGCGGATCAAGGCGATCCACACGAAGGAAATCATCCGGGAGAGCAACTGAGTCTGCGCGGCATAACCCTTCTGGATAGCCTCAATAGGCGCCTTCTTGATGTTATCTGCCGCTCCATCGCCGTCTTCGTTGTCAGAGCCTGCCTTGGATTCTTGCGCAGCAGTCATCTCCTGAAGCTTGGCGATCTGTGCGGCCTCCTTTTCTTTCAGGCTCTTGATCATGGCGTAAAGTGTATCCAACACCTTGTTGTAGGGTGCCTTGACTGCCTCGCCACGCTGAATCTTGGCCTCGTCATTCTCCTCAATGGGGTAGGTCGACTCGATGTGATCCGCGTGCTTGAAGGCGAGAAGCACACTTTCGGGGTTGGCTTCGATGCCCCGGATAAGAAACTCGACCCCGTTAGCATTGCCGTCCTTGGTGACCTTGTTCTCCACGGTGGTAATGTTGTTGTCGAAACACCACTGAGCCGCGTCAACCCACATCTCGGGCCAGAAACGCAGGGCCATCAAGGCCTGGTTATAGACGTAGAGGATGCGCTTTTGGTACAGACCCGGCTGGTCCTTGTCGTCCTTGAGATCCAAGGGATCGGACTTTTCCCAAGCAATCCACTTCTTCCAAATCTCGACTTGCTCCATGAACTCCTGGTCCCCATCGAAACCAGGGGCGGGCGGAAGACGAGGTAGGTTGGTCCGGTTTAAGCCCCTGGTGATGTGCTCCAGCGCAGTGTTGGCGCTCTTAGCTGACATGTAGGATGGTGACTTTTCGCTGAGATATTTCCTGCCCGTCAACTTGTTGAGACCCATCTCGAACTGGTCGTACTCCTTCCAGAGAGTGTTGACATTAGAGATAGGCACGCAGATGGCCCGCTGGTAGGCTTTCCTGAGCTGGTCCATCTTCTGCTGATCCTGCCATTGACTTCCTCCGACCGTGCCGGGGCCAAACTTGATGAACTGAATGTATTCTGCCCAGATCTTGCCAGAATCCTTGTCCAGACCAATGTTGTCAATCACGAACTCGTAGGCTTGGGAGACGGTTTGGCGAGCCTGGCCGGTGCTGTCGTTCAGATCATTACGACGGCGAATGTAGTCCAGATACCGGGTCCAGAGGTTGACGTTGGGAGTGGTCATAAGACACTTGGCGAAAATGCCCTCGGCTTGGGGAAAGTTATTGAGGCTGAGCTCAAGATCGAGATACTCGACCCAAATATCGGCCTGACTGTCGTTAGCTTGGACTGTTTTGTGTGCCATAGATATGCTGACTCACGGCTTGAGGAAAGATGGCAAGGAATCTTTCATAGACCTGTCTTGCACCATCAATGTCATTCCTGGCTCTCTTTTCCTTCATCAACTCCAACCAAGCATTCATTGCGCCTCGGGGATCATCGCGGATCTGGTCTTCGTAAATGGCTACTCTATCAGGAGCCGGCTGGGTCACGGGGGTAGGGTCGACGGCAGGGGCAGCGGAACTCGGTGTGGTCGGAACAGCTGCGGTAGTTGCGCCGGATTGGTGAGACACCTGTTGGGGCACTGGAGGTGCATTAAAAGTAGTAGCACCAGCATTGTCTTGGACGGTCAATGTGGCAGTCTGGGGAGCAGGAGAATGCGACTGAGGAGCAGCAGTAGCAGAGGCGGAAGCCGGAGCTGGAGCAGAACCACCACTTGATGAAGCACCAGAGCCCGTCTCTTTATGCACAACTTGGTGTGGTTGCTGTTGCTGTTGCTGCTGCTGTTGTTGTTGTGGTTCACCATCATCATCACCATCTTCATCCTCGTCGTCAGAGTCTCCCACTAAGAAGCCTCCAGCGGTCCGAGGTTTCTTAGCCACGGGGGCGGCAGGCTGGGGAGCGGTCTTGGAATCTTCTTGAGCAGGGGCAGAAGGAGGAGCGGGAACAGAAGACGTGACGACAGAGGCAGGATCGTAGTCGTCACCCACATCATCGGTGTTTCCATCTTGCGATGGGTGATCACCTAGGTCATTAGGGTTTGATTCAACGGAGTATTCTGCTTCTTGATGTTCCGAGCTATGCTGAATATCTTGTTGCTCGCTGCCCTCAGCCTCCCCGTATTGTTCGCTGCCATCAGCCTCGCCATAGTCCTCTTGCTCCTCCCACGAGGCAGCGTTAATGTTTGTGGGGTCGTAGTCGTCGGACATGTTTTGTGAGTTCAAGTTGGAATCGAAGATGGAAGCGGTTTATCCTAGCTTTGGAAGAACGGTATTTCTCGTGGAAGTGAACGGGGTGTGGTCGAGGCGCGTCGATATCGCAGGGCGGCAAAGAGAACAGTCGGAATCAGGGCCGTGGAGACGGGTGACCTATGCTTGCATATTGCTGCTACGGTAGGTGCTGCGGCTGTAGCTAGCTGTATATGTAGCTATAGCTGTCGGGGTCCGTCACAGTCGCGGTCGCGCAGTTTGAGGGTCGATGGGGGGAGGAGAGGTCAAAGTCAAAAAGAGCTAGGTGATAACCAGTTGACTGGACACCAACAAAGAATCCACCCAGAGGGTGTGGAAAAAGAAAAAGAAGAAAAAAAGACTTGTTGATATTGCGCAAATACTATCGTATTCCAGAATCCGTCGGAGAGGATGGGCGAATATCGCAAGGTCCAGTTGGAGTCGGTGTGGATTTGTATTTTGTTGTGTGTGTTGTTGTTCGTTTCCTTGTCGTCGAATGGAAGATTGGATGCAAAAGAAAGGCCAAAGTTGGAAAGCGGACATCCAACGACAGAACTCACATTGCCCGAGCTTTGACAGTTCTGCTGCACTCACTGCTGCAGTCACTCACTGAAAGCAAAAGTCCGTCGCGACGCTAGAGCGCACTCCATGGAGTCCATGGAAGTTCAATGGACGACGCTGAGTGGTCGGATTCTTTCAAATTATGGGTTCTTCTGCTGCCTCTTTTTTCAAAGCTTCAGAGGATCCACTCCCGGGCCGTCCAACAGCAAACCATCCACATGAGGCTGAAAGTGGCTGGCAGCTTGGAATCATGTGGCTTCTTCGCTCCGTCGGGTTCTGGCCCGATGCCTGCCACACCAAGACGTTGGATTGCCGGCGGCAAGACTACTGTACTACTACGCCCTACAAGCGGGAAACGCGTTCCTGTTCGTCCACTTCTTTCAATTTACGCGACTCACACCACTGCACATGTCCCGCCTGTAGAGGTACTTATCAGGCACCAGCACAATGGACACAGAAGGAGCAGAACTGAAGACGGAAAGATACACCGTGAAACGAATTTCAAAGCCATCGGAACCGCTTCTGTGTTATAGTTTCGGTTGGTAAATATACCAAATGTATCAATACGTCTCAAGTGTAATGAAATAGGAACAGCTCTGCCCGCGTGTGCAATGTAATGTCCATGATAGGCGCCGTCCTGTCCCTCTTCCATTCAGTTTCGTTGCAGTCCAGTTCTTGTCCCACTCCAACTGGCCATTTCCCCTCGCAGTCCGCAATGCACAGTCCTGTCCCGTAGGTCTTGTCTTGTCCCCCTCCTTGCATAATTAAGCTGGCTGGACTTGACTTTGACAGACCACGCTCCACTTTCTTCTCCAATCTCCTCCTCCACCAAAACAAACACCACATCCACGCAAGACAAGCCAGCAACCAGCAAGTCTTGGCCCAAAGCATCTTCTTCCCTCCTTCTTCTTCTCTCCCTTGTCCAGGGAGTTGTCTATTCGTACTGCTGTATCATCACTTGGTACATTCCTTCTACCAACTATAAATACTTGCGCGACTAGATACCACCACCATCACCATCACCATCACCACTCCTTGAGTGCGACATCTTCACATCTTTGTCAGTTTGCCCACGCGGCAACATCACCACCGCCAAGATGTCTGTCGTCTCGCTTCTCGGGGTCAATGTCATGAACAACCCCGCCAAGTTCACCGACAAGTATCTCTTCGAAATCACCTTTGAATGCCTTGAGCATCTCGAGAAGGGTATGCTTCTCCTCCTCCTCCCTCTTCTCGCCCCTCATTCGCATTTCTTCGCGTCGTGATCTTGGCGCTAACCGTCGCGTATGCGTATCAGACCTCGAATGGAAGCTCACCTATGTCGGCTCGGCCACCTCGGATAACTACGACCAGGAACTCGACTCCCTCCTCGTCGGCCCCATTCCCGTTGGCGTCAACAAGTTTATTTTCGAGGCCGAGCCTCCTGACACAAAGCGCATCCCTATCGACGAGCTTCTGGGCGTCACGGTGATACTGTTGACGTGCGCCTACGACGGTCGCGAGTTTGTGCGCGTTGGGTACTATGTTAACAACGAGTACGAGAGCGAGGAGCTCATTAATGATCCGCCCCCAAAGCCCGTCATTGAGAAGATTCGCCGCAACGTCCTGGCCGAGAAGCCAAGAGTCACGCGATTTGCCATCAAGTGGTATGTGTCACCCTGATACGATGTTAAAGTTTTTGCATTGCCTCTGCCTGCGATGGCGCGACCCGACGGCGCGGAAGGACGCGGCAAGCCCCACTGGCCCTCCCTTCTGTCTTAGTTGCCCAGCAACACACTCTCCCTACTTACAACTGTCTCTCTCCCTTTACCCCATATTCATGCTAACACCATCAACCACAGGGACTCTGAAGCCTCCGCTCCTCCTGAATTCCCTCCCGAACAGCCTGAAGCCGACGAGGTCGCCGACGAAGAAGAGTATGGTGCCGATGAACTCGCCGAACAATCGAGCATCGCCGACCCCGCCGTCAACGGTGGCATGGAAGTTGAGGGCCAGCCAAATGGCGCCATCGTGATTGAGGAAGACGAGATGTCCGAAGACGGCAGCGTCGATCTTGAGAACGAATCCGAGGACGAGCTGGACGGTGAAGGCGACGCCGAGGGCGAGCTCGAGCAAGGACAGGATGAGGACATCGAGATGGGCGATGAGATGGAGATCGATGACCACCCAAAGCAGCAGGGCATGGCCATGGCTCAATAGAGTGAGACCATGGAAGAGGACGAGGAGACGTTGAATGTTAGCCCTCTGTGGGATTCGGAAATGGGGACTGCAGGAAATTACCACAAAAGGCGAGGTTCTTCGAGAAAGGATCATTGGTCTGTGATCATGGGGCCGTGAAGAGCGATGGATGGGATACCAAGAGCTTCAATATCCTGCGGTCGAGGCCAAGCTGTGCAGCTGATACAAGCAAGCGGATGGGAAACGGCTGGGTTCTCCCACTCTCACTGGATACTGTTTGTCTACATTCCAACCAAGGGGGCGGTGTGATTGAGAGGGTCATCAGCCGGATGAGATGGAGTCCCGGCGATTGTTGTCTTGTGCTTACCGCTCAGCTTCCCTCGTTTGGATGCGGGCAGTGAGTGGGTGGAGGCTGACGAGTTATGTCTCTTTGATTGCTTTCTGTGTGTTGCCGTGTCGATCCGTGTTATCTGTTGCTTTTGCGAAACATACATCGTTGCTGGCTGCATGGTGCTGGTGGCGTGTTATCATACCCTACTTTTAGAAAGCAAAGAACATGGAAGAAAGAGAGAATTGATTGGGATCAGTCCGTACCCTATATTGCTGTTCTCGCTGTAAAACTCATGTCTTGATTTCTCAATGTTCCAATGTCTTCAGGTTCGCCCCTTTCAGGCTCCGGTGCCTCCTCCATGGTGTCGCTAGCATAAGTTCTTCCAGGAAAAAATTATTACAAAAATAATAAGAAATAAAAAAAAAAGAAAAAAAAAATTTATAAAAAAAAAGTTTAATCAAAAAACTTATCTAAGTCGTTGTGTCTGTGGGTTGGTTTATGATTGGTTTTGACCAATTTCACTGGTCGTCAATTCGGGGGTATCGGGACGTTCGGTGATGTCTAGGTAGGTAGTTGAATGGGTTCAAGATGAATAAATGTTCGATAGAAATGTTGACCCGACTTGTTGATGGCCTGTGATACCGAGAGGTCAATCGCTAGATATACAGCCAGCCGGTCCCTGGACAAAAGGGACACAGGTCTACATTATGGAACAGCGGTTGGACGTGATGTCTTAGTAGCCACCACGTAAGGTTAGGTGGGTAAGGAGAATACAAATAGGGCGTGGTAGGTAGGTACATGTAGGTAATTAGTTTCATCTACAACGACGTTCCATGAGGGTTGTCATTCATCCTACGGGACATCGTACAGTACATAATAATCCGTGTGGTTTTATTTTGGTACTTTTCCTACACAACCAAAAGAGGCAAAATATCGAAAGGATTTACCTAGTACCCAGTACCCAGTACTTCATGAGGTATCTCTACAGCCAACGAGCAACAAGCAACAGCTCCCATCCTATCTACCTTACATCCAGCTACTCCTCCAACGCAGAAGGCTTTTCCTCTCTCTTCTCTATTCCCTCTGCACCTCAATCCTCTCCACCAACTCCCCTCCTATCCTCGCAATCTCACTCAGGATAGCCTCCCTATTCACTTCCACCAGCTGTTCTTCTTCCTTCTCCTCCTTCTCCTCTCCATCTTTCTCATCACCGCCAAGCTTCCTCTTACCCGCCGCCTTAACCGGCTTATAAGAAGTCCCCAAATTAACCTTCAACCCCCTCCTTCCGAGAGAAGGATTCCAAATCGCTCCCACGACCTTCTCCTCCTCCCTTCCTCTAAAGAACACCAGCGGCGCAGATGATCCAGAGCCATAAACCTGCTCGAGTCTTTCAAAGAAAGTATCAACAGGAGCAGAAGGCAAAGGCAATGGATCTTCACCCGCAGTTGCAGACAAATTCTTGTACTTGCTTCCGCTGCTAGACTTGGCAGCAGTAATTGACGTAAGCTCCTCGCTCGGGTAAACCTTGCTTACAGCCTTGATGGCCTTGGGGGAAAGGTGCAATAGGACATCATATTCCTTCGTACTGGGGACGAACAGCCGTCTAGCGTCCAGCTCGACGCCCTCTTCGCGAATAACGTGGCAGGCGGTCTTGGCGAGGGCAGTCATGCGTGCTGCGACGACTTTGCTGGGTTGCGCGATGCCGTTGACGGTGGTGTAAGCGACGCCGGAAGATTCCTGCGCCGTGGCGACGAAGAGGACGGTGTGGTTCATGAGCGGATCGATCTTGCGCCAGGCTTCGAGACGGGTGGCGATGGCGGAGCGTTCGGACGATGGCATGTCGCTGTTGGTGTCGACGATGAGCGGCTCGGAGCGCCAGTCCCATCTGCTGACGAAGAGGAGGGCGCGGAGAAGGCCGACGGAAGGGGAGGAGGGTGCGTCCCAGGGGTAGGGGCTCAAGAAAGTCTGGAGGGCGACGAGTTCAATGAAGTCGGGGGTGAAGTGGGAGGCGAGTTTGTGTGAGGAGAACCAGTGTTTGAGCAGGCGGACGGTGGGCGAGAAGGCGGGGAAGCGGGTGGCGAAGGTGTTGATGGATTGAGTGTGCAGAGGGAGGTGGTAGTAGAGTCTGCGGAAGTTGGAGAGGAGCACGGAGGCTTGGTGGCGGTGGTGTTGGTCGATGGTCTTGTCGTGCGATTGGCGCGTGAGGAGGGCCTCTTCGAGGTCAGAGTGGATGCGCAGGCGGAAGGCAGGACCGGACTCGTAGACGATGTCGAGGTAGGCGAGGTTCTCGAGTTCCGTGTTGGTGGTGGTAGAGGACTCGAGACCGACGTAAGAGCGGACCTCGCCGGGCTTGGAACGCTCCAGGAGGTCGCCGATCATGCGCAGGAAGGCGATCTTGGTGCGTTGGATGGCCACGATGGATTCGGGCCACTTGCCGGAGGCTTCAAAGGAGATGACGCATTCCAGGGGGCGTGGGCCGGATTTGTTGACGGTCGAGAAGGGCACCTTGACGGAGGCGTGTCGCAGTTCGGGGCAGATGGGGGCTATTTGCCTGACGTGCAGCGGCATGTCGTCCAAGTCGCGGATATCCTTCTCGAAGGAGGAAAAGGCCTTGCGAGCGGCGTTGAAGACGGAGGTGTCGGTCGGCTTGATAGGAATCAACTCGGTGAAGCCATCGCCGTGGAAGGTGAGCTCGTCCTCGAGGTAGCCAACGCGAAGATGGAGCTTGAGGATGTAGCGCATAATTTCCTCGCAGAGGTCAAAGGGGGAGGTGGACGACCAGATCAAGGTCTCCCTGATAGAATCACCCTCGAACCGACGAAGTTCCGATTTCTCACCCCAGAACCGCTGGAACTTGGCGCATTCCTCCTTCTCCTCGTTGCTAGGTCCAGCGGCCGGACCGCGGTCGACAGAGCGGGTCATGTTGGCGGCATTGAAGAGGACACCAATCTCGATTGTGTGGTTCTGCTTGGTGGAGGGTTTCTTGGTGAGATCCCAGGATGAGCTCTTGGGTAGTTGAATGTGAATCGACCGAGCCCTTTCACCTAGTTCTTCGTCCTGAAGAGCCCGCTTGAGAACCCTGTGCACCTTGTCGCTGTATTCCCATAGCCGTCCCCGGCAGTCAATCGGTTCTGTCTTGTCCTGCTTTCCATCGTAGTTGAGGTGGGCAATGAGGTCGTAGTTTTGCCAGGGGAGGTCGGCCTTGAGGATGAAGGTAGGGGTAAACTGGTCGGCAGTGCTGTCGTTGAGAAGGCTCCTTGTCCACTTGGCGTGTTGGTGTAGCTTGGCCGCAGACCAGTTGCTCATCTTGAAGGCAACGTTCAAACCACGAACAGCGTCGAAGAGAACCGGACCAGTGGTTTCGGACTCGACGGTGGCAGTTCCCAAAACACACGGCTTCTCGGACAGGTTAGTAACAGACAAGAACTGGACCATGGCCTTGAACAACTGGGTGGCGCTCAGGGATGTAGACAAGGGCGCATGTCCCTTGGTGCTGTCGCCGCTTTGGAGCAGAAGGGCCAAAAGTACCGCCCATTCAAAGTGACCAAAACCACCGTCCGCCATATCGCTTCCCAGTCCTCGTTGTTGCAACCACACCCGACCCAGGATGCAAGCCTTCTTGAACGCGGCGCATTTCTTTTCGGTTTGTCGCAAGAGCTTCAAGTAGGGAAAGAAGCAGGACTCGGAAACAATCGTCGAGTTGTAGAAGGGCGTAGGCTTGGTCGCGGCCTTGGACTCGTCACCGCCAGCTTTGCGCACGAGGGTAGCGCCCAAGTGAAGCTTTGATTTGGGGAAGAAGTTGTCTGGGGCGCAAGGGATGATGCGCACTCTGTAGTCCAGCTGGCCCTCCTTTTTTTCTCCTTCCACCTTTGGTTTCAACGACAAAATGGGGGACAGGGTGTTCCCATTCAGGTATTCGTATGAAAGCTCTCCATCATCAGCCAGGTCCTTTTGTAGGGCAGCAGCCACAACACCGAGGAAGTAGGCTCTCTTGTAAAAGTATCGCAGGTCGAGGTAGTCCTTCTCTTGCAGAGTCTCGCCGGGGATCACAACCACCATATCCACAGCATGGCTCTTTTGGGCCTTGATCATGGTCTTGGACACATAGCTGCCGACAACGTTGAACTGGGAAGGCTTTGCGAAGGCGACCTTGTAGTTGGACTTGTCGGACGGGCGCGGCTCGGGGAACGGGATCGGGATCTTGTGTTTCTTTTCGAGTTTGGTGGCAGCCTCGGCGATCTGGAGGGCATCGTGGGCTTCGATGGCTTCGATGGAGCCCTTGATCTTGTGGAGGAGGGAGTCGACGCCTTCGAGGGCCGTGGCATAGTCGAGCTTCACTTCGTCGACGAGTTCTTCGGCTTCGAGGATGAATGCGCGGCCACGCGAGAGACCCGAGGAGGCAGCGGCGTCGATGTTGCCAACTGCGCTTTCACCGCCGCGTGAATGGCCAATCTTGCGTCGTTTTGCTGATCCGGGTTCCATTGTATGTGTGGCGGTGGTATAGGTATATGATGGTGATGGTGGAGGAGGATGTCCTGGGAATGGAGACAGGAAATTGATAGTGACAAGACACTGAGAGAGAGAGCACTGAAAGCCAAACAACAGTGGACCGAGCGTCGTCCCTCCAATTGAAGTTCTGCAAATTCGAGTCTCGTTCAAGTTTGCGACGGGAATTCCCAAATTTTTTGAGACTCTGGAGCTCCGATAAGAGATAAGAGGTCAATCCACAAACAGGGGCAGTGGAAGACCCGACAGGGGCAGTCGGGTGGGGCAATGTTGGTTGGTTGCCCCTGTGGGGTTCAACTGACAGACAGTGAGCGCCCGGCCCTTATCTCAGAATCAGACCCTCTTTTTTAGGCATGGGCGGCCTGCGGCCGCTGGGAAAGTGCGCTGCGCGCACATCTGGCCCGTGCGCTGCGCGCCCGGGGTTCTCAAAAAAAATAATAAATTGAAAGTTACTAAAGTTTCTAAATTGTGATCCGTGTACCCATTCTTTTAGTATACTTTCCGGTATTGAATAAGAACGCCTAAAAAAGAGGTTTGAATTCCCAATTAGACTAGAAGCGGATAGGGGAATTTATATTGATAAACTTCTAAGAAAGATAATATAGCGTTAAAATAAAACAATAGATTTAGGTTATACAAAAGATATGAGGAGAAAGAGTTCGTTGAGACGGATTTAATGGTATTATTAATTTTTTTCTACGACTATTGAAAGTATTAATTATTATAGAAAATGTAAAAACTTTACGTAAGTCCGTATATTCAATGCCTAGTTAGCTATATATTACAGTACGGCTTTTTATCCCAATACTATAAAACTTTGTAGGTATAGATATTATACGACTATTAATATAGTAGTATAGTTTTCTTTACTCTATAGTACGTTATTTTTTTTCCTTAATTTTTTCTATCCTCTATAGGTATTAATACTATAGATCCTAATTTCGATCCCTCCGTTGACCCCTAGCGTATATTGCGGGTAATAAAAGATATTATTAGTAATAGTAAAGACCCTCGAAAAGGCTAGGTTAAGGCGGTAGTACGGTTGGCGTACGAATAGAAGGATATAATATTAGTCGCAGTAATGGGCTACGGAAAAAGTATTGTCCTATATATATTTTTAGCTTTATATAATAAAATTACAATATAGATTATACTGTTAATTAAGTTTGGAGAAAGTTAATATAATAATATTATTACTAAAGTGCTAGATTTAAAGCTAGTATAGGTAAATAAAGATGTGACTTTAAAAGTAAGTATTCTGCCCTTTTTTACGAATCTTAAGTACCTTTATTAATTTATATATAGAACTGGGATATTTGGGACTAAATTTAATGCGGCGATTATACTTATATTCTATTGAGCCCGGAACTTACGATAAGTACGAAATTTAAGGCTGTATTGCGGTCCCTAGAATTCTATAAACGGATTAGTCTTTTCGCTATCGATAAATTATATTGCGTATTAGAATAGTGTGATTTTAGAAAGGAATTTTAGTACTTATATACCTTACGACCTTTATTACCGAGAAGTATTCCCTGGTTCGGTTGTATAGCTACGCTAGCCGGAATTTATAAGGATTTTATTATTAAGAAGGCCGGTTTTGATGCTAGAAACCTCGAAATTATTAGAACTTCCGTAGATAAACTAGAGATCTCTATTATTATTTAACCCCTTTTACGTAATTATTTTGGGGATTTCCGCCGTTTGCTCTTTCTTATAGAGGGTTATATATTATTAATTAGATAGGAAATACCTAAAATTATTATATATATCGATAATTGTAATAGTCTAGCGACGGTAAGAAATATTATTATTAATTACTTATATAAATAGTATAGTTTTAGTAAGGATATAGGCTATAAAGTCGTACGGTTATATAATTCCTTAGTTCGTCTAATTAATAAGGATATTATATACTAAGATTTCGCTACTAAAGTTAGTACTGATTACTGTATATATTTGGTTACCGTCTCTTTAGGTATAGGTATGGATCTTCTTAACGTTATTCGAGTGGTTTAGTTTGGAATGCCTTTTACTTTAAGTATCTTTAATATTTGGCAATATTTTAGAAGAGTAATACGAAAGCCGAGGGATGATAGTCTGTAGGGAAAAGTTTACTTTTTTGTACTATATTAGGCGTTTGATTATTTCGGTTTAAATAAGAAATAACTAAGAAGGCCGATATAAAGATAGTAATAGTAATAACAGTTCCGCTAGCCGTATACGCTAAGAGTACTTAGTAGGTTTATAAATATTATTACAATAATTAATAATAATAAGAATAATAAGAGTAATAACGAGAGGAATAAAGGAGGCGAGGGACTTAGTGATGATAAGCTATTACTAAATTCTAATATAGAGTATTACTTATTGTATAAATTTACTTATAAAGTTAAATGGTCTAAGGTTGACGAGAAGGTTTGAAAAAAAACGGACCTACTTTTCTTAGAATTTTTTAATACCCCTTGCTTTCGAAAGGCTATCCTCGATTACCTTCAAGAGCCCTCCAATATAGATTTGGAATATAAGCGCCCTGTTCCTGATGGTCTTTGTTGTAACGGAGGTGGCTATACGCCGTTATTTGGGAGAATATTAGTAATATTATTACGTAACTAGAATAAAGTATTCGATAAATTTTCGATTAGTATTTTAGCTGATATAGCCTTTAAATTTATTAATAATTGGTGTAGTAAGAAGGTATAGGAATTCGTCCCTATTAGGAGTTGTGTATTTAAGATTGTACTAGAAATATTGATACCGGTTCGGCTTTAGTATACGGTAGTTCGCCTTTTTACCGATAATATAAATATTTGTTGTAATAAGGTGTTTCCTTTTATAGATTTGGATAGATTTAGAGAAAAGTTCCTTATTAGTTTATTACGGTAATAGGAATATAAGGATGAGTATGGCGATGCTCTTGTTGAGTTTTATTTATTATTAGTAGCCGATGTTTATAAGGACTGGGAAAAAGATTACCCTCGGCCTCCTCTACGTTAAACTTAGCCTTAGTTACGTAATAACCCTTATGGCTTTCCAATTATATTGCCTGCTTATTCTGGTTTTATTGGTTTAATTGTAAATGTATTGCCTATTCGTCCTAGTCCCGGTTCTTTCTTAGCTAGTATATTGAATTGTGTTGCTATTGCTATTGTAATTGTTCTTTAAGTTTAAGTAGAAGTTCTTCTATATACCCCTTTAAGGTATAAAGAAGAATACGAAGAATAAGTAGAATAGTAAGGCGATGATAAAGTTAAGGCTTAAGTTGAGGTGGGGATTATATGTAAGGTAGGGCTAGCCGAAATATCCGGATTACAAATAAATCCGTTAATACTATAAGAAGGCTAGGAAGATATAAATTGCTATTTTAATAAATTTGCTAAATTATTGCTAGCGATTCTTCATTATAATTAATTAAGTCTAGAAAGATTATATACCCCCTTTATTAATATTTTAGCATAGTTTGCTACTTAAACGGCTATATTATATAAGTATAATATATAGATAATTGTATCCCCAATAGTAGCCCGGTTAGTTTAAGGATTACTAGTAATTAGAGGAAAGGGAAAGAAGAGGTAATTTGGGATTCTAATTTAAAGATTACCAATTTATAAAAGATAAATATAATAAGGTAGATATTTATATATTAATATTTATTATTATTAATTTACGTATTTAAAATTTGAGTTGTATACTAAGACGCTAAGATGGGAAGATACTTGGCAATTCAGTCTTAGACTTAGGGGTATAATACTAACTAAAGTATTATTAAATTTGACCTTTTTAACGAGAGATAAATATTATTACATTTAATAATCCTCTTACACTTTATATATACTTTTAAAACGCTCTAATTAGCCTATATAGTCTATTTCTAATTACCCTACTATTACCAGCCCCCCCGGGGGTGCTATGGGGATGCCCGTGGTATAGTGGTGTGGAGGATGTTCCTACTACTATTGATATAAGTATATAGAGAGTTCTTACATTTAATTCCTTACTAATAATTAGTTTTTCTCTTTAAACGTTTAGTTATTATATTGCTAACCTCTTTTAAATCTTTCTTATTTTTAAATTTTAGTATTAATTGCGTATGTAGCCGATTTGGGGAATAGGAGATGTAAAACTACTGTAAGATGTACTATTTCTCGGTACCGTTAATAGTTACTTTGAAAAAGGGTATACTATAAGGTATTTAATTAAAGTACGTAGAATAAGTCGAGTTGAACTCCTTTCTTTTTACTAATTTTTTACTTTTTATTTAATTTTTTACTAAAGGTACCTTAAGGTTTATAAATATTATATATAGACTTTAAGATTTAGTTTACTATTTATCTTTAATATAAATATCTTTAATATTATTATTAAGAGTAAGATCCTATAAATCTTTTACACCCTTATTAAATAACCGTCTACCCTCTTCGCTATAGTTAATAATACTATTTTAAGTAATATATTTAATTAATTCCGGTATATATCTTTAATTTACTATATCGATTAGGAAAGGGATAACTTTATTCTAATCTACTAGCTTCTCTATAAAATTCTATTGTTTAACGAGGTAGATATTTAGTATATTAAATACTTTAGGGTCTGACGTCCCAATTTTCCTCTTTATTATATTATCCTTATATAATTTGAGTATATAAGAAATAATATTAGTAAATAGATTATTAATAGTATAAGTACCTTTAATTGTACGTCCTTATAATCTTTTAGCTCCTTTGTAAATAATAGTAAGGATATTAGAATTGAGGGTAAAATGTATAAAGGTAGTTTTAATATTATAGGTAGAATTCTTGTTGTGCTTAATATTAATAGTATATACCCTATTCCAGTACTCTAGTATAAGATTAATAGGCTTATACTTGCTATTAGTAGTAATTAAGTAGATTAAACTACTTTTTAAAATAGTATTCCGAAGGCTATTATCCGTAATATTTGGGTATAAAAGCTATGTAAAGTATAGTATTTTAGGGCTATAATTCTAGGACTTTCTACTATAGAAAATAACTGGTAGAATGGGAATGATATTTCGAAGGAAACTATAATCGCCTGCCCGGATTGCTTCGTAAATTAATAGAAGGATTAATACTATTTATATTAATCTATAATAGCTTTGAAATTCAATATCGATTTTCGAAGCTAAAGTAGGTCCTAGTAGTATAGGTCTATCCCCGCTAATATTAATATTAATATTAATATAAATATCGACATTAATATTAATATTAGGGTATTCCCTAGTCTAGCCCTATATAGAGAATACTATATCCTAAATACGATCGAGCATTTACTATATAGAGGTAGTTTGTTATCCTTTATTTATATTGTTATTATTATTGTTATTAGTATTATTGGCTCCTTCCTCTTTAATTAATATCTTTATTATTGATTTTATACTATTAATAGTCAGTTTATTGAGATTTCTATATTTAATAAGCTTAGAAATAAGAAATGCAAGAACTCTAATTTGAAACCCGTATATAATAAGGGGTATTGCTTGGTAGTACTTAATCCTTTCCTTCTTAATATTCTTTAAACGTTAGAAAAAGAAAACGTCCGAAGAGATTATTGTAGTAAAAAAGGCTGTATCCTTACCCCCGTCCTAAAAGTAACGAAACAATATTTTAAGGAAGTTAATTTTAATGTAGAAGAAAGTAGGGATAGGGAGTATCTATTTCTTTTATTCCTATTATTCGCTAGCCTCAATTTTGTAGTATTGGATACGTTTAATAAAAGAGGTAGTTTTTTAATTACTATAAATAAGGATTAACCGATGGACTAACTTATATTTATTAAATGTAAAGCAATTATTCTATAGTTCTTTATAAATGCGGTAAACGCCCTTAAGCTTGCCTTCGTCTTTATAAATAGCACTAATCTGGAGGTTTAGTAAATTTAAATATTTTACCTATTTTATAATAAGGAAAGTTGGCAATTTATTCTTCGCTATTAACCTCTTTATAGTAATATTATTGGTAATATAGCAGAATAAGGACTTTAGGGTAAAGTTTATAAGCTAATATATAGCAATATTAGTACTTGAGCGCCTTAGGAGGATATAATTTACTATTATTTTGTATATGAATTTTTTAGTTCTATTGAATAATAATTATTGAAGAGGGCTATATAATTCTAGGTATAATACTAGACTGGCCGTTATAAGGTTAATTATTTAGTCCTACTTCCCTTCTGTTAATTTACGAATAGTATTTTTATAATTGAAATTGTTATATATAATAATACTATTAGGATTATAAGCTGTTCGTTTGAAGTTGCGCTTTACTTAGTTTATTATACTATTAAGCAATTAGTTAAAAGTAGTATATAACGAGATAATACCTATGTTAGATAATGTCTATATAGCTCTTTTAAATGTGTTGGTTGTAAGTAAATAAAGATTAAGAATGTAACGAAGGAAAGTACTCTTCTTTTTAGTAAATTCAAATATAAGAATACTAGCAATTAAAATAATACGGCCGTAGTGTTATTCGTCGATGCTAGCTTACGTGACGGTACTGATCGTTTTAAATTAAATATACAAAAGTATATTAATATCTTCGAGTAATTGTGCGTATAGATATATTATTTACTTAGTTAACTATAAACTGTGAAATTAGTTATACTAGATTTAGAGTTGTAGATTTAAGGGAAGGTTAGGTTTGTTTGAGAGTATTTTTTAATTAAGACGAACTATTTAATTTAGTAATCGTTGCTAGTTCTTTACTTTAGTAAATATTCTTAATTTTAAATTATTTGAAAGATGGTTCCTTTGTAAGAAGAGCGTTTATCTTTTTGCGTAATGTTAAAATATTGTAGTTTAGTCCGTTAGGTATATTAGTCTGAACGGTAAGGTTATTTCTCCTAAAAGTTTTATTTATATTGTTGTTTTCGTTGAATAAATTAGTAAAATCCGTACCTCTACGACTAGCTCTTAGCTATTCGACTATAAATATTTTAATATTAAAGTACTTTAGTTTAACAATTTTCTTTTTCCGTACTACTTTTCTTATACGTTTGGCGTATTTCGAGTGGAGATGCGATTAGAGTTTGAGGGTCTCCGTAATAATCTTATAATTATCTTCCTCTATAAATATATTATTTCGCTCTAGCTCGGCTTCTTCGAATTTTTTAAATTCCTCGTCTATATTTTACTCTAGCTATTATACTTAATATAGATATTCTAATTTATTTACGAATATTTCTTATATGTAATCCGGAAGGTCGGTATTATTACTAGCGAAAGGATTAGAAGTTAAGCGAGAAGTTATAATTGAAGATGGACGATGATGTCCTTGTCCTTATCCTTATTCTTATTATTATACTTCGGAGCAATTCCGTTAATACTGAAGAAATGGATGCGTAGGTAGATTACGGATAGATTACGTATCCGATATATCGTTTTACGAATTGTCTTTTATATTAGCAATAATAAAATTGATATTATTAGTTAGTACTTGTTTATACGACTATAAATTTACTAGAATTATTGTGATGCGACGTATTATAGTGGATTTATGGTATTAACGTTGATATTTTGGTAGGATGGTCACCATCTACGCGACTGGAATCGAATTGTACACTCAGACCTCCTTAAGCGGAGGGCCAGAATATTACCCAGTTTGGAAAAAAATATCAATTTATCGATAAAATGCCAAAAATGTGGTATTCGTTATAGGTCCGTGCACGCCCGGGAGCTCAAGGTGGGTCTGAGCGCTGAGATAACCCGGCCCCACGTCTATGATGCACAGAGTCCCACTGCACTGCACATTGTGCCTGCTTCAGTTGATTTCAATGTTCACTTGTTAGTTCACCCGCTGTCGCCAAACACAAAGCTTAACACTCCAACATCACCACTTACCCACACTCGACATCGCAACATTGAATTGTATTGTTTACCTCTTCATCTATCTCTTCTTCTTCGTGTCATTTTCTACCTATTTGCCATTTCCCTTCCAATTTTGCTGCCATCTGTCTGTAACAAACATACAGTAGGTAGTAACCTACTCAACAGGGCACCATGTCCACCAAACAGCTCGTCAAGGCGGCTGCCGAGGCCATCAAGAAGCAGCAGTGGGACGACGCCATCGAGGGCGCAAAGAACATCATCGACAAGGACAGCAAGAGCTACCAGGGACACATCCTCCTGGCCTTTGCTCTCGACAAGAAGGGGCGGCTCGAAGAAGCAGAGAACACATACCTCGCCGCCACCAGACTCAAGCCAGAAGAAAAGGAAGCGTGGCAGGGCCTCGTCAAGCTCTACCCAAACCTCGACACCTCCAAAAAGTTCAAGCAGCACCAGCATGCCGTCCTCAAGCTCGCCGAGATCTTCCGAGACGCGAACGACCTCCAGAAATGCTACGAAACCGTCGACAGTTTCATCACCTACGCCCGCAACAAGGCCGAGTCATACCAATACGTCGACGCCCTCGACCTAATATTGCCCGGATCTCCCATCTACGACGCCATCGAGGGCCGCTTCGGTCATGTATGGAGGACATACGAGACACAGGCCAAGCTGGTCGAGCAAAACGAGAAGAAGCGCATCAACACCCTGATCGGCGAGAGGAGGACGCGCATCGGCGCAAGAATCAACGAGGTCACCCTGGAGGTCAAGCGAGAGGTCTACAGACAGAGCAGGCTGAGCTACACCTACGCCCAGCTCATCAACTGGACCAACGACGACGAAGTGCGCCGCATGTATGAGGAGAAGCTGATCCAATACTGCCACGACCGTCTGATGGCCTGGCCTCCAGGAGAGGAAAAGGAGCAAGAACTGGCTAATGTCCTGAAGCTCGCCAACGACATGGTCATCATCAAGCACCCCTACAAGCTGGCCTGGGATATCGCCATCAACTGGCAGGACCACAAGGAGATCAAGGAGTGGGATGTCACGGTGCTCAGACAGTACTGCACTTTCTTCCCTGATAGTGATCTCAACAGGGTGGTCATGGGCTTCTTGACCAGCAGCGTCTCTCCCTTCCCACAGGAGAAGCAGGAACAGACGACAGAGGATGCGGCGGCCAAGAGTGAGGGCAGCACGGAAGAGAGCGAGGACGACGAGGATGGAGGCGCGGCCACCATCTATGCTCCCATCACCGAGGAAGACCGTCTTCTTATGATGACAGAGGGTATCAGCGGTGCCGAGTCACTGTTGGCGTTCAGACTGATGGGCGAATACTACCAGCATCTGGAAGAATGGGAGAGCAATGTCGAGCTGATGCGCAAGGCGTTGACGTTCCTAAAAGAGGAGCGGGCCAAGACGGGACTGGATTTCCGCTTTACCGAGGACGCCTTTTCCTTGTATCTCGGCACGGCTTTGGTCTTTTACCAGACTCCCCGTAACCACCAGGAAGCCAAGGCTCTTTTCGATGCGGTACTCACTCACGACCCTACCTCCACCCCTGCCATGATTGGTGTCGGTCTAATCTACGAGGAGGAGGAGGAGTACGATGAAGCCATTGACTTCCTTGAGCGGGCTTTGAAGCGTGATCCCAATAATATCCGGGTTAGGACCGAGGCTGCTTGGGTCAAAGCACTCAAAGGAGACTTTGACATGGCCAGAGCCGAGCTGGAGGCCTGCATTCCCATTCTTTCCAAAAAGGGTCAGTCGAAGGAACTCCTATCACAAACTCAGTACCGCCTTGGTTACTGCATCTGGAACATCGACACCTCCAAGGCTGCCCGAAAGGACAGGTCTGGAGCTTATGCCTTGTTCCTGGAGTCACTCAAGAACAACCTCAACTATGCCCCGGCTTACACCATCCTCGGTATCTACTACGCCGACTACGCCAAGGACAAGAAGAGAGCGCGCAGATGCTTCCAAAAGGCAGTGGAGCTTTCGCCATCTGAGGTCGAGTCTGCTGAGCGGCTAGCTAGATCCTTTGCCGATGACGGAGACTGGGACCGCGTCGAGCTCGTTGCCCAAAGAGTCGTCGACTCTGGCAAAGTCAAACCCCCACCTGGATCCAAGCGCAAGGGTATAAGCTGGCCTTTCGCCGCTCTCGGTGTGGCCGAGCTCAACAAGCAAGAGTTCCACAAGGCCATTGTGTCCTTCCAGTCGGCTTTGCGTATTTCTCCCAATGATTACCATTCCTGGGTGGGTTTGGGTGAGGCATACCACAGCTCTGGTCGCTACATTGCCGCCACCAAGGCCATCCTGAACGCCCAGAAGCTAGAGGAATCTTCTGAAGCGAACCTCACCGGAGAGACGTGGTTCACAAAGTTCATCCTAGCCGACATTAAGCGCGAGCTGGGTGACTTTGATGAGTCCATCGAGTTGTATCAACGTGTCATCCAGGAGCGGCCGGACGAAGAAGGCGTCGCCACTGCCCTGATGCAGACACTCGTCGACAACGCGTTTGACAGTCTGAACAAGGGATTCTTTGGCAAGGCTGCCGGTCTGGCCACCGAGACACTCACCTTTGCCACCAAGGCTCCTGATGCCATCAAGGACACCTTCAACTACTGGAAGGCCATCGGTGACGCTTGCTCCTTGTTCTCCAACATCCAAGGCCGCATCTCCGAGTTTCCGGCTGAAACCGTTTCCTCGCTCCTGGGAACCGACGAGGACTTCCCCGCCTACCAGATCCTCAAGGACATTGACAACGTCGGTACTGGCATCGTCTCCACCGACGGCGTTTTCCCCGAGAACGAGACTGTGGGCGTAGACTTGACCAAAGCCCTCCAGGCCACCCTTCTTGCCCACAAGCGCTCCATCCATATCGCTAGCAACGATATCCACGCGCAGTCCGTGGCTTACTACAACCTCGGCTGGGCCGAATACCGCGCTCACGCCTGTCTGCCTCCGGACATCCGTAAGAACAGCCACAAGAAGCCCACCAACTATATCAAGGCCGCCATGGCCTGCTTCAAGCGCGCCATCGAGCTGGAGGCTGGCAACTCCGAGTTCTGGAACGCTTTGGGTGTCGTAACCTCTGAAGTCAACCCAGCCGTAGCTCAGCATGCCTTCTGCCGCTCGCTCTTCCTGAATGAACGTGGCGCCCACGTCTGGGCCAACCTGGCTACTTTGGCGTTGGCACAGGGCGATCTTGCGCTCGCCAATGAAGCATTCACACGGTCCCAGTCGACGGACCCGGATTACTCGCTTGCTTGGCTGGGGCAGGGTGTTGTGGCACTGTTGACAGGGAACGAAAAGGATGCGAGGGGTTTGTTTACGCACGCCATGGAGATCTCGGGCGATACCTCACGGGTCATCAGCCAGAGATACGCAGTCTCCATGTTCGATCACATCCTTTCCTTCTCATCCTCCGAGTCTCTCCCCACCACGTCCCTAATCCAACCCATCTTCGCCCTCACCCAATTGCAATCCCTTCACTCCTCTGCTTCGTCCTCTACCGACCTGGCCTATAACCACCTCCTCGCTCTCTTCCTCGAGCGCACTGGCGAGACTCCGAGAGCTATCTCCATCCTCGACTCCCTCTCCACCACTCTCGAGCAAGAGTACGAAACCACCGAGTCGCCTCTAGCCCTCAAACACTTCGCCATCGTCAAATCCGATCTCGCCCGCCTTCAGCTGTCCGCTCGTCTCTTCAACGAAGCAATCGATTCCGCCGACCTGGCACTCCAACTATCCTCCGACGAGTCCGCCGACGAACTAACAGCCGAAGAACGCCGCAAGCTGCGTCTCTCTGCGCACGTCACACTAGGTCTAGCGCACTACTACTCCCACGACATTACCGCCGCAGTCACCGCCTTCGACCAGGCCCTCTCCGAGTCCAACACCAACCCTGACGTCGCCTGCCTGCTGGCGCAAATCCTCTGGGCCACGGGTCAAGAAGACGCTCGCGAACGCGGTCGGGATCTCTTGTTTGGCGTGATTGCGGACTCGGAGGAAAGAAAGGAACAGCATGTCCAGTCCGTTTTGCTGCTAGGCGTTATTGCCCTGCTGGACAATGACGCAGAGTCAATGGATGCCGTGGTGTCTGAACTCCAATCTCTCCGCTCTAGTGACGAGGGGATTAGCCCGGAGCAGCAGGCGCAGTTGGGTGAAGTTTTGAGGGCGATCCTCACTGCGATGGGGTCAGGAGAGGCCCAGCCCATGACGGATGTCATGTTGCATCCGTTCTTGCCACATGGTTGGTCGAGGGTTGCGCAGTTGGCTGCCCAGCACGGAGGAGAGGAGGAGGCAGAGGGAGCGAGTGAGATGGCGCTGAGAGTAGCGAGGAAGGGAGTGCCGCCTAGGGGAGAACTGAGTCCGGAGGATCTGGCGAGGGCGTATGCGGGCACGGGAAGGCCGGCGGATGCGCAGGTGGGCTGCGTGGTTGCGCCTTGGGAGCGGAGGGGGTGGGAGAGTTTGGGGGATGCGGTCACGGCTGTTGCGGCGAAGCAGTAGAAGTGTGGTGGGAATGCCTATTCCCCTTGCTTCCACCCCTTCCGCCGCCGCCGCCGCCGCCGTTGACACCGGCCCTCCTCAACAGGATGTTTCCTTGATAGCGTAGTGTAGCAGTTCTGGTATCTATGTTAAATACCTTCAGGTATAGCTATAGGGTCAAGGTATCGTCAGAGGTAGAGACATGCAGCGTAGGTGTTTTGGACCCGAGGCCATTGGGGTCTTTGGGGTACCCGATTTTAGCAACTGTTAAATTTGTTATATATCTATAACCCATCTGCCTTCCTCGTCCACTACTTGGCCTGTGTTCTTTCTCTTTCTTCAAATTGTTATGCTTCCATGACATGACATGACCTTTGTCTTCTACCTATCCCTATGCGCGTCCATGCTCTTCCCTTGTCTCTTCTCTTCCCAGAGTCAAGAGGGCTTAGCAGAGCTGCCCTTTTGTGATTTACATCGTGTCCAGTCCAGTGGAACCCCGTAGCCAAGGGAAACCCGCAATGCGCACGGAAGGGAAGATAGAGGCAAGCATCGCAAAAAGAAAGCAAAAATAGAAAGCGAGAGAAAAAAAAAAAAAAAAAAAAAATAAGGCGTTGGATGTCGGAGAAGAGAAAAGCAGAGATCCATACTAGGTAGGTGCCGAGGGAATCGGAAAACGAAAATGCAAGAAAAAAAGAAATTGTGATGATCCGACCCAGGCTCGATCTGGGGACCTTCAGTGTGTTAGACTGACGTGATAACCAACTACACCATCGGACCGTTGTGATTGTTATTGGTAGGCACAAAATCTGGGCTCTATATCAATGGTTCGAGGTCGATAAATCTCTTCACTTTGGTACGGTTACCGCGTTTACATGCAATAGGCGCTCGGCAAAACCAAACGAGAATACTGTGAGGTCTATGGAGAATGCAAAAAGTAATGTAGTATATTTTTCTGATTTCTTCAGCTGTCTTGTCCATCTTGTGGTTAGCGCCCGTCGAGAACAGCGGGGACGAGCTAGGGGAGCACGGGAGATACGGGAGCTGGGACGCTAGCCACGTAGTTAGCGCCAGCGCTGTGAATTGGTGTAACAGCTTAGTGGTACTAACATTGCATTTTGCCAGTGCTATGAACCCGAAGGATTCTAGTCTAGAATCTTGTTTGATGCTCCTGCGACTTCGCGTTCGTTTCTTTCGACAACCAACCTTTCTTCACAAACACTCGGTCAAGAAGCCTTCGCTTTAACCTTTCCGGTTTTCGAAAAGTGTCATCCCTGATAGACGCAAGGCAAGTCGTGCTAGAGGGACGGCAAGGGGACGAACAACCAGTTGCGCAAGTGGACGACATCTTGGGGGAGAACTCAGTTTACCATCAGATTTCATTTGGAGGGAACAAAACACCAGAATTCCGCAAGGAAAAATATCACGACCAAAACAAACCCCCATTACCAACACAGCTTACGGGCAATCGTGAACACACTTTCACGAAACAATCCTAGTTTCAACCGACAAGTCTTGCTCGACAGATCTGGCCGAGACAAACTCATCTAAACCTCACCACTCCCATCACCACCAGCGTTCAAACCCATCGCCGCCTTGGTATCATCACCAACACAACCACAACCACACCTGCCTTCAGACCAAAATGGAAACAGCCCGCACCCTCCACCGGCAACTCACCACCGACTCCCACACCACCTTCCTCCCCATCCCCTCCCTTTCCTGGCTCACAACCCTCATCCCCTCCACCACCTCTCGCAACATCCCACCCCTTCCCTCCCTCCTAGCCACCGCCCGCCTCCGCCTCCTTTCCTCCGACCTTTCCACGCCCGGTCTCCTCGACCCCAGCTACGTCTCCTCACACAGCTTCCCCCCCTCTTTAACATCCGGTCAACAACACCCACCTACGGGGTACCCAAAAGACCAGACCCTCCCACAAGACGTCCTAGTCCAAGTCCTCGACATCGTCAACCTGTCCCGCTCCAAATGGGAAGTCGTCGAAGAGCTTGAGTCCATCGAGCGCGGGGAACAGACGCGCGGGAGGGAAGTTATTCGCCTCCCCACCACTTCCAACTCCTCCGATCCTAATGATCCCAACGACGGGGTAGATATGGGCGACGGCGGGACCCAAACGCAAGCTGCCCAGCAACAAGCAGCAACAGCCCAAGCCCAGCAGCAAGCCCAACAAGCAAAAGACCGCAAAAACGCAACACACAAAATAACTCTCCAAGATTGCTCAGGGCAGAGACTCTATGCGCTAGAACTAAAAAGAATAGAAGAAATCGCCGTGCCGCAATTTGTCAATGGAAAAATGGTTGGGGGGACGCCGATCGGGTGTAAGTTGTTGTTGAGAAAGGGGACAAAAGTGGCGAGGGGGGTGGTGTTGTTGGAGCCGGGGAGGGTCAAAGTGTTGGGGGGTAGGGTAGAGGGGTGGGGGAGGGTTTGGGAACAGGGACGGTTTGAGAGGGTGAGGGGGGAGGTTCAGGCTCAGAGGGGGTGAGTGAGTGGCAATGAAAGGGAGAGAGGAGGGGGGAAGTAGGGAAGTGGGGGGACAATGGACGGGGGTAGGAGGAGATGAAGAGAAGTACCTGATGAAGGGGATGGGAATGGGGATAGAGGTAGGGAAGGGGATGGAAATGGGATAAAATGCCCTGGGAGTGTTGGTAATCAAAGAGGGACACACATGGATAGAGGGGCCGCGGACAGTCTGGCGTTGGCACTATCATGCCCACCTCAAAGAGTTCATATCGGATGGAGGGCTGGGACTCGACGACAAAAAGGGTTGGTTGGAGTTGTTCAGGTAGTGCAAAAGGGAAAACGGAAGCCGGGCAGGCAGCCGATGTATAACCCGGATGGGTGTGCCAGTGAATGGGCAAGGCCAGTGAAGGCAGCCCAGGGCACAGAGTTCCAACAGTCGAAATGAAGCGCTGGATATTTTCTTTATCGTGAGGATCTTGTTCTCCGTGAACCGTTGACGCAGTGCGCGGTACGTCCATCCATCTCGCATCTTACTTGACGCCCCCTTTGTTGGTTGTCCTTCACCCAGACGTTGGGCACTTGTCGACTATCGCAGCCTTCGCACCTTCGCACATCTGGAGATTGGGGATTCAAGTGACATATGATAAGAACTTGATCTCAGATGCACATGCACAATGACCAAGATTAAACACCATATAGCAACCATGATAAAATAAAAGGGAGCACGAACGAACACAGTCGCATTGGAAATCGCTCCTCATTCTCTAATGCATTTCTGCATCATCCAATCTAGCTATACCCCTAACTCTAGCTCTAGTCTAGCTTCCTACATCTAATAATCAAGGAATATTTCCCATGATATCTTTCTCTCTACTTCTAGAGGTATTAGATATACTTAAACAAACCTGTCGCTTATGACTCCAAGTTAAACATACATACCTAGCTTCGCTTTTTTTCTGATCATCCATTAGTAGCACACAAACATACACGCTTACTTACGCTTTCCTAACTGGCTGGCCCAACTTCCTTTGCCCAACCTACAAGTCGGGTCTCGTACAACTCAGCTACTGAGCTGATCCATATCCGGATCCCATCCCCCAAAGTTCCAACGTTCCAATGTGATACCTACCGTACCAATACCCAATATCCTCAACATCTTCAACATGCCACAAGCTCAGCCAGCCCGGAATTTTCACTTTCATTGGCTTTCAAAAGAATCCCATCAGACGAGCTTGCGAGCTCTTCATTTCCCGGCTTAGTCTCAATCCCCTTGTCTTTTTCGGGCCAAAGATAGACTCATGGGCGCCATCTATGGTAATCCCACCAATCACTGACTTTCATCTCCTCGAGTTTTGTAGCTCCAGAATCCGAAGACGCAAGCTCTGAAGGTACCGGCCCCTTTGTGTCAGCCGCCTTAGACTTAGGGTCCCTCTTCTTCTTCGTCTCAAAGTCAGACTCGTTTGCGGCACCAATGTGGTAATCCCACCAGTCACTGATTTTGATCTCCTCGAGTTTTGTTGCTTCAAAATCTAGAGACGCAGGCTTGGAAAGTGTGGGCTTCACGGTTGAGGTCTCCTCGACTTCGGGTTCCTTGACTTCGGGCTCCTTGACTTCGGGCTCCTTGGCTTCGCGTTCCTTGGCCTCGTGTTCCCTGGACTTTGGCTTCCTCTTCTTTTGCTGCTTAAAGTCAGGCTCCGTGGCCCCAGCAATGTAGGCCCATGACCCATTGACTTTCCCGTTTTTCTCTTCATTTGACAGGTCCGACAAGACTTTTCGCTCACACTATGACATGGCTGGAGGACAATACTCTGGTATAGTCTGCGAGGAATCTTCCGGAACGGTCTGTGGAAGGTCCGCTAACCCATCCTTTAGCCCATTCGTTGACATATTTCGTGAGATACAATCTGGACAATCTGGCACATCCGCTGGCCCATCCGTCGACATATCCACTGAGGTATACTTTGGCTCAAACCACGGCGTGTTATCTGGCATATCCTGCGACTCACACAGTGGTGCGTCCGCTAGTACGTAGTACGCTGGTGCGAAATCTGGGACATGCGTTGGGACGTGGCCTGGAATGTACCTGGGCTTCTTGGGGTCTCTTGACACGCCATTTGGCTCCTCATTCAACGTCTCAGTCTCCTTGGGTCCCTCAGGCTTGGACATGTGTATCTCTGACTCCGCCTCTGGCCGCGTCGGTGTCTGCTCTCGGAGTGAAGACCGTGAAGATGCTTCATGCAGTGAAGATGGGTCTTCCGGCACTGGTAAAGGCCGCGACGCATCTTTCAAAACCATTTGCACTTGGTGATACTGTGACTGGAAGATCAAAGTATCCCCGGACGACCAAATGCCATCCTTCATCTTCCGCCTCCCCAAGTCGCCGTCCTACTGAAACTCGGGCTTGTTCTCAACCTCCTTTCCCTTTCCCTCTTCCTTGGCCGTCTCCTCACCCGGACCATCCAAGCCGTTCAGACGCCCAGAGGCAGGAGCATAGACACTAGTATCCCCCTTTCCGAAAGACGTCGGATATCCCTTTCCTTGGCCGTCATCATCATCATCATCATATACCCCCGTTGCGGAACGTGTACAATCACCAGCCGTAGTGGACCGTTGCCGGTGTGGTCGTTCGGCGTTTGAGTTTGGTGCTTGTGCTGGTATGGGGACTCGGCATTGTATGAGGCCATTACTGATACCGTTTCTGTGAGGTATAGAAGTACTTCCATTTGCACTTCCACTCGTACTTACCACCGGATACATGCCGGGTACGTTCATGGTATCTAGAAGCGAAGCTTTCGCCATGTGCGTCAAATGTGCATTTTGACTTGGTAGAACTTCACTGGAATACATATTTCGGTCCTCATATCGAGGTATTCTTGCCATTCCAGATAGCTCGGCGTTCATTGGATGTAGTGGTGGTGGCAACTGATGCACGCTTGGAAAGTGAAAGTGCTCTGGCGTCTCTTGATAGCACGTTTGCGCATTACATTGCTCATGCCCTGGGCATGGGAAGCGAACTGGCTGATATGTTTCTTGCAGGAAGGGATACGTTTGTTGTGAAGAAAGCGCCAGCGGAATCGGTGGTACCTGAGACATTGTTGTTGTTGGTACCTGGGAATAGTAGGGGTTGTGAATGAACGGTTGCATCTGCGGCATCGATCGAAACTGAACCTGGGACATGGGTGGAACCTTGGATACAGTTAGTACCTGGGAGTTTGGTAGCATTTGGAATACGGTTCATACCTGGTGTGTCATGGGCGCCTGGGAGTAAAGGGATGATGGCGGTATCCGGGGTACTGGCGGCACCTGAGGCGTTATTGGCACCTGAGATGCCGGATACATAGGATGTATCACAGGCACTTGGCCCTGGAATATCGATGGTGCCTGGAATGGAGGTATTGATGGTGCCTGAGACATTGGTTGGACTTGAGCCATCGTGCGTAGCATATCAAGCGTGTCCATTCTATGATTTTGATCGCGGTGATATAACGCTGATGCTTCCGGCCCATTCAAGAAAGGTTGCTGAGAAGGCGGCAGGTTTGAAGCAGATGTTGAAAGTCCTTTCGGGTGGAAATGCGGTTGTTGGCGTTGTGGCTGTCCTTGCGGTCGTTGTTTGAACCCTTTTGTGCTCACATGTGGATAATTTGGCCTCTGACACTGATTGATCGGTTCTCGCACCTGGACAGTCTGCGTTTCGGACCGGGGCAAAGGTGGTTGCGGTCGTGATGCGGACTTTCTCTCGACTTTCTTGTCCTCACCGACCGGCTTCAGGCTTCCACTCCACCGTCCTTTACCTTTTTCCTTGGAGTTTCCTGCTTTTGAACTGGCGATACCTCCAACCTGAGTGTCTTGGCTGGGAAAGCTGGATTTATTCTCTTTAGCTTCCTCTCCAGCCTTTACATCTTCATCGGATGCGTTCGGTATTCCTTCCTTTGGCACCTCCATTGACAGCCATGGTGTTGGCAGAGGTATTGAAGCTTCTGAAGATAGAGGTAACTGTAGCTCGGGAGGTGATTGCGATCCGGGTCTCTCCCCACTCTCCATATTCCCCGAGTTGCCCAAACATGAGCCAGCAATGTGTAGATCTGAAGGTGGTGGAGGAGAAACCTGTGCCGTTTGTGATGATTGTGGTAGTCCAGCCTTACTCTTAGCCTCCTCCGAGCCAGAGGCAGAGGTAAGAGTACCCTCAGACTTCTCACACTCATTGTCGCCGGCCTTCTTGTTCTCAGCCTTTTTGCTCGAACAGCCTAGTTCTAGACCAGAAGCGCTTTCCTCTTTCTTCTTATCTTGCTTCATCTTTGAGGATTCCCCCAATGTGGCGGACCATTCATCCTTGAGACTTTTCAACGACGCTTCGACCTTGTCGGCATGTGATGTCTCGTGCTGAGCCTGTGAATGGGCGTGTTTCCCATTCCCCCTCTTCTTCCTCTTGTTTTTAGCCCGGGTGCACTCCTCGATACCCAAGACATCTTTATCCCCTGGTTTTGTGTCGGCACAGTCCCTAGAGTCCGTCAGGTCTCCAGCGCCATTCCCGCTTTGAGCAGTAGAACCGGCCCTGCTGGGCCTGCTGTCCTCATCCGTAAGCCTCATCCACTTTCCATCAGTCATTGGGATAGGCACAGCAGAAGGATCAGGTGGTACATGTACTTGGGAGGGCGGCTGCTGCCGTGTCGCAGGTTGAGAGACAGGTGACAAAAGGGGAACAAAACCACCAGCTAGAGTGGCCCGGGGTACCTCTGGCCCAGTTCCTGTCCTTGGAACACCTGCACCGGCAACAACGGTTGAACGTTCAGAGGAACCCGGAGGTGCCTTTGGAGACGCCGCCTCCAGCAACTTCGACAGCTCCGCAAACTTTTCCTGTGCCCGCCGCATGTGGAGAGCTTTCTTTTCGGGCGAGGACATCGATACCTCATCCGGCTCTGTCTTCTTTCGCTCGTTCCAGAACCTTGCCATACCCGATGAGTCAAACGTACCCAAGGCTTTTGCTGCTCTGGATTCCATTTGAAGTGATGAACCCGGTTTCACATCTGCGGGTGAGCTGTCCGAGAGCCGAGAAGGCGATTGGAAGTGCGCCTGTTCTCCTGGTTGTTGTTCCTCGTGTCCTGCGACGGGTTCTGGTTCTATTTCTGGTTTCAAACTGGGAAGAGTGGAAGACTTTTTGACTTTCTTGCGTCTTGACTTCTGTCTTTTCTTGGCAGACTGCTGCTCTTTCTCTGCTTCCCGGCTTGAAAAGGTGTGGATCGCAACTTCGCCTGGGCTATCAAGCCTGAGGAGGTAATCGGCGGTCAGGTCGACGGAGCCGCGTATAGAAATGGCTGCGGACTGCCCCGGAATCTCGGGCCAGAGGGTGGACGGAGAGGGACTCCATGTAAAATGTGGCTTCTGAGCATCCTCGGTTGGAGGTTTTGCCTCTCCCCAGAATTTGGTGATTATCAAGCCTAAAAGCCTTGGAGGCACGCCGATTGTCTCCAGGTTCAGGACATTGGACTGCAGCACGCTGGGAATGGCCAGGAGAAAGTTGAGCCATGTCGGATCAAAGTAGGGGTACCCTTCTGCGAATAACTGTCAGTTCGAATGGCCACAGAGAACAGGGTGGAGGTTGTCAAAAGACTTACGCGGCATGCTCTCCCGCGATCCCCAATACTTTCTGACCATGATAGTCAAGCGGTCGATAGGGTATTTCCGACCGCATGTAAGCAACTTCAACACGTCGATTAATTCGCATTTGTAGTGCTTCACGGACTCTAGGGCATCTTTGCCAGGCGCCAATGCTGTTTTCAGTTGTTGCTCATTGAACACGCCAGAGTGTATAGCAGCTTCGATTTTTTCTCTTGTTCTGGGCTTGCCACCATAGAATCTGGTGCAATCAAATTCCATGGTGATGTCATTTAAAAATCGGCCACACTTGGCAAGCCATGGCATGTCTGTGGTAAGCCCAAAGGGAGTAACGACAAGATGGTACCGACTATTGAGGAGAGCGACAGCTACGAGTTCGGCCCTAAAGCGACGATTGACTTGGAGGTAAGGAATAAGAGGACGCAATGCTTGGTCATGGTCCTCGAAGAAGTCACTTTCCCAGATTTCCCGTTCCGAGCCCTGGACGAGTGAGGAGTCCTTTTTGACGGGATATAGGCCAGTGTAGACAGACCACCTGCTGAGGCGGATCGGCTTGTCAGTGGAGTGCTGTTGGACGATGTAGCGGCAGATCTCAAGGGAAACATCGGCGGGCAGGCTAGAGTAGCCCCAGTGGCCAGCTTTTCGTGAAGATTCGGAGGGATCCTGATGGCAAGTAGAACTAGTCCTTGGAGGTAGAGGTAGTTGAGTCGTGGTGCAGGTGTCTTTGGGCAAGGCCGCAACAACGTCGCCCTCTCCCTCCTTGAAGCCGTGGGGGAGGCGGGACCAACAGACATTCAAAGTCCGGTCATAAGGGGGCGGGATGGCGGAATCCAACTTGATGTTGTGAGTGTATTCATAGTCGAGATCTTCGAAGGAGTTCAAGTTGTCCATGGCGAAAGAATGCTTGCTTCTCGGATACGGATACTGGGGTAAATGATGGTGTCTTGTCTAGAGAGTGTTGGGTTGGGTTGAAGTGGTGGGAGCAAGGGGAAGAGGTCGGACCTCTGGGTTCCTTTTAACTCAAGTTGATGGCACTGATCAGGGTCATGCCCTCGGCCTTCCCCAGCTCCTTCCGGCTGAGTCAAGGATGCAGTTGAGGGCAGGAAGAAGCACCAACTATCGCCAAGTGACATAACCAAGGTAGGTGTGCCCAGTTGCTGCCGGTAAGGAGAGGTAAGTGAAGTTCTGGTCTCCTAGTGTGGCACTCCTTCATACCTAGACGTATTTCCCCCAACACTGAGCAGATGCCGATGAGGGTGCTATCTCAAATAAACTTGATGGCTACTGCTCTCAAGTCTTGTTTCTGGAGGGAATTGCCTGGCGTTCCTTTCCAAGTCTGCGATTCCTTTCTCCATGAATGAGAAGCAGGTACGGCAGTCTCTGGCCATCCGCTTGGTCCAGACAGTCATTGTCCTGGGGTGGCAGAGCGGCAGGTATACAGAGGAAACAACGACAGAACAAGTTTGAGATGAAGATGAGGAGAAGATTGTGACACAAAACAATGGGAATGAACTGGAAGGAGTGAGGGCATGTATTGCCTGATGTCGATGGTGGCGGTGATGATGTTGATGATGTTGATGATGGTGTTGAGACAAGATTTCATCTGATTTGACCGATTAAATCCAAACAGGGAATATGCAGTGTAAGTGATAAGACAAAGATTACATAAGCCGATAAATACCTATTTCTCTTATCGGGGTGTTCATCCCATCTTCCAGGTTTCTCTTATCGATAAAGCTACCCCGGTACCAAAATTCTGCGCTTTGGCCCCTCCACATCCTCCGCCAGGCCCCGTCAGACGCATGTCATTGCCCCGCCTCTCCCAATACAGCGCAGTCCAATGGCAGCACGTGCGGGCGTCGTACCAAAGAAGTCAGCTGTTAGCGCAGACGTACCTGCTGAGTTCCTTCAGCGGAAGCTCATAGCGAGATGTCCACTATAACTACCTTCATGGAAAGCTTGTCGCATCGCACAGCCAGGATTTGATGCGTGCGTCTGGGCGGTTCTCGTCGCTTCCCTTCAGTTGGACTGGTCGTGAGTGACGGAGGTACTTGGAGGCCATCTTCAGAACCCTGGCTTCCCTTGTCTCCATTCAATCTTTTTCCTGGTCATCTTTCTCATCCACCATCACCAACATCACCACCACCACCACTACCACACATACAGTAATTTGAATACGGACAACACCGCCCACCATGTCTGTCACTACCCAGGTGCCCAAGGACTTTGACGCTGAGAATGCGGACAACTTTGAGGATGTACGTCGCCTTCCTCCCCCCGCCCCTCAGCCTCGCTCGTTATTCTTTGCGCCGAACATTGCGACACACAATGCGCCACCCTACACCCTGACAGCATGCTGACCACTAGCACCCAACCAGATTGAGAAGCAATTCGCCGTCAAAGCCGTCCAGCAGATGGCTACGTACTGGGCCATCCTCGAAAAGGTGCCCGGCTCCAAGCTGCGCCTGACCAAGATGGACGACGACATCTTCGAGCACCTCAAGAGGGACTTCCCCGAGTTCGACCCCGCCGAGCCCATCAACGAGGACGAGATGAAGAGCAAGACGGGCAAGGAGAGGTGGCGCACCTTCATGATGGCCTACGACAAGAAGATTGACGACTACAACTTTGGCACTCTGCTGAGGGCCTCCCCCAAGACCGAGTACGGCGAGAAGGAGACCATCTTTGTGCCGCGCATGCAGTTTTATGCCGTCGAGATTGCGAGGTACGATCACCTACCGTCCCAGTGTTACAGGCAAAGAATACTGACATGTTTCAGAAACCGCGCCGGCCTCAACGACTGGATCTACGAGGAGGCGGAAAAGGAGAGGCAAAAGGCCAAGGGCAACACCCAGGGCAGCAGCAGCAGCAGCAGCGCATAGGATACCAACCATCGAGCGAATACAAAGTGAATTTCTCTGCAATCCATCCAGTCGAGTTCTTGAAGCATGTCCTCGCGGGTGTATATGTTATGCCTCTTCATAGGTTGGGATATAGAGAGAGAGAGAGAGCGAGGTAAGCATCTTTACCAAAGAATTACAAGTGCCGCGGTTTTCCATCCCATCAAGATTTTGATCCCAAAGTACTTATTGTTCCAGAGCCGGCTACCTAGATCGGGCTATTCCATCTCAGCCACGACTGCTTCCTATTGTTCTCGGCTACCCCTGAGCCCACCCAGCACTTTACTGTGTATGGCTCGACACAAACAATAGCAAGCACCGCCAAACAAAGACCCTCACAAAGCTACACCACAGACGCTTCTCCCTTCGCATCCTATTACCACAGAAACCCGAATCGCAAAAATGGCCCTCCTATTATACTATCACCACTTGCCACCAGCCTTTCGAATTGCTACTACCACTTCCTCCTCCAAAAGGCCGACCGTCTTTTTCCTCTTGGACCCATTTCACCATGATCTGGTCAAACTGATTTGACAGTCAACAACTGCTGTCATCAACAGTCACGATGAGCAGCCCAAAGCACGAAACGGAAAAGGGTGAGTCCATCGCTGTCGACATTGCGGCTCCCGCTCAACCAGCCCCCAAGCCCGTGAGATCGTCCTTCAAAAACCTCTTTGCCTTCACCCGCCCAGCCCATGTCTCACTCATGGTCACCGCTCTCTGCGGCTCAGCCGTCATTGCCGCCGGCCGGACCGCCTACGCTGTTCTTCTCGGCAAGATTTTTGAGGTCTGCACCTCTTACGGCGCAGGAGTCATCGCCGCATCCGAATTGCTTCACCAGGTTTCCCACTGGTGCCTGTATATGTTCCTCCTCGGAATCGGCATGTGGGTGGTTTGCAGCTTTGACGTTGCACTTTGGGTCATGGCCGGCGAGTTGCGCGCAAAGACGACCAGAGAGACTCTATTCTCGACCCTTCTCAAGAAAAGTGCGGCTTGGTTCGATCTCCGAGAGCATGGCATGTCCAGCTTGATGACTGCCATCCAGACGTGAGTCCTCCGTTCCCCCTTTGGAGAGAAACACTACTTAACACACACACCCCCGGAAGACAAGCCCGCGAACTCCAAATGGGCACCTCCCAAGTGTTCGGCTTTCTAGTTTGCGACCTGCTCGTCTTCTTCTCCTGTATCATCGTGGCTCTCTACTACTCTTACAAGCTGACACTGGTCATGCTCTCCACCGCTTTGCCGTCTGCCCTCATTCTCTGGCTCATCGCCCGCTTTCTTGACCCTGCCATCGCCGGCCAAAAGCGCGAACTTGCCGAGGCTGCTAAGCATGCAACGGCTGCTACGACCGCCATCGACCTCGTCAAGGCTTACAATGCGGCAGATCACGAGTCTTTCCAGTTCATTTCGGCTGTGCGACGCTCGTCCAAGTACTACACCCGTCAGGTGTTGTCCAATAATGGGCAGATGAGCTACATCAAGCTGTGGATGATGTCACTCTTCGTTGTTGGTTTTTACTTTGCCGTCGTGCTCGTCAACCGGGAGGAGCTGACCCCCGGAAACGCCTTGACAACCTTCTACTGCGCCCTCATCTCCTTTCAGTCCCTTCAAAACCTCGGCCCTCAATGGATTATCCTAGCAAAAGGGATGGCAGCAGGCCAATCTCTCCACGATCTCGTCCGCCAAGCTGATCCCGGTCAGACCAAGACTTGTAAAGAGCCTGGCGGCCTTCGACCCCCTACCTGTCAAGGCGACATCTCTCTCTCCAACATCTCCTTCGCCTACCCGTCTGCACCCTCCAACTTGGTCCTTCAGCCTTCGTCGTTTCACTTTACACCCGGCTCTCTGACCTTTATCGTCGGTCGTTCCGGCTCCGGCAAGTCCACCCTCGGCAATCTGCTCGTCCGTTTCTATGAGCCCTTGACAGGCCAAATCACTGTCGATGGACAACCCATTACGCGTCTCGACCTAGGATGGGTCAGACAGAACATTACCCTGATCCAGCAATCCAGCGTTTTCTTCAACGATAGTTTATTCCAGAACGTCGCATATGGAGGCTATCAGCCCGACCGCGTCACAGTGGAAGACGTCAAAGTAGCCTGCTCCATGGCATTGCTACAAACCACCGTTGCCGGAATGCCTCAGGGTCTAGACACGCAAATCGGACCTGGCGGTTATTCGCTCTCTGGCGGACAGCGTCAGCGCCTGGCTTTGGCGAGAGCCAAGATCCGCGATCCACCCGTGTTGATCCTCGATGAAATTACCTCCGGTCTGGACCCCGTGTCGAGGGGATTGATCATGGACGCTATTCGCATCTGGAGGAGGGGTAAAACAACAATCATCATCACGCACGAGGTGGGTTGCATAGGAGAGGGCGAGATGGTTTACGTCATGGAGGACGGACGAGTCGTGCAACAAGGACATGGAAAGCAGTTGAGAGAGGAGAGAGAGGGGTTGTTTGCTGGGCTTGTTGCCTCGGCTGATCATGACGGTGGTGATCATGGAGAGGGTGCAGAGGACAGCGAGAAGGAGGAGAAGGAGGTAGAGAGCGAGTTGGAGGATATTCAAGAGCTTGAAGAAGAAGAGTCAGAGGAGGAGGTGATTGAAGAGGCTACCTACGTCCAGCTAGTTCGCGGACTGAGCCTGCGTGGCCAGAGGGGCAGTATCGTCTTTCCCAGGTTAACGTTTGGTTATGATACCTACTCTTCCGCGGACAACCGACAGTCACGACCACTTTCACGATTGTTGGGCGCGGGCAGAGTACCAGTCCACCACCCCCACCCCCACGCGAACCCCGATGGCACTCGTGATGTCTCTCCCTTCTCAAAGCCAGACGACCGCAGACACAGCACCTCTTCCATCGAACTCATCACCCAAACTGGCCTTTCAGTCAAGAAAACCCGCGTGGCTAATGCCCGGCGGGCTCAGCACCCTGATCAGAAGGTCACTGAAGCTCAATCAAACGGAAGCCTGGATTCTCTTGAGCTCTTCTTCCTCGACAAGCTTGCCAATAAGAAACAAAGAGCTGGATTCCGCAAGAAGCGTAGGAATAGCATGGCGTCTGTTGTCTCGGCTGCTTCTCACTCTTCCAATCCCCAGCTAAGCAAAAAACAGCGACACTCGGTCAACAACCGCCTCCCTTCTTTGTCGGCAATCCTCCGCACCGTCTGGCCCACTCTGGACCTGCGCTCCAAACTCGAACTTTTTCTGGGTATCTGTCTGGGTCTGGTAGTAGCAGCCGCCAACCCCCTTTTTTCATATGTCTTTGCGCAACTGCTCTCCTCCTTCTGGTCGTCTCCTTCCGCCCGACTCGCCGCCGGTTCCAAATACGCAGGGATCCTCGCCGCCATTGCCTGTGCTGACGCTCTCGCTACGTTTGGCAGTTATTACTTCCTTGAGAAAGTAGCAACGAAATGGGTTACCACCCTCCGCTCCGAAGCCATGACGCGCATTTTGGCGCAACCAAAATCGTGGTTTGACAAGAACTCCCACAGCCCGGCCAAGATCGTGGCCTGCTTGGACCGTAACGCCGAAGAAATGCGCAAGCTAGTCGGCATGTTCCTCCCCATTCTGATTATCGTCTGCACAATGATCACCGTCGCCATCGTCTGGGCCTTGACCATCCAATGGGACCTGACCCTCGTCACCCTCGCCGGTATTCCTGCTGCCGTCATCACCGGCCGTCTTAATGCTTTGTTCAGCGACAAATGGGAATCCCGCTGCGACCAAGCCGCCTTGCGGACTGGACAAGTCCTCACCGAGACCTTTGGCAACATCAAAGTCGTTCGCGCCCTGACACTCGAGGGGTGGTTCACGCGGAAATACGAAGCCAAGACAACCGAAGCGTACCAGCTCGGTTTAAGGAGGGCCACCTACGTTGGTCTCTTCTTTGGTCTCAACCAATCCATCGCTTACTACCTGACCGCCATGATCTTTTACTACGGCGCCAAGATCTTATCCCAGGATCGCGCCTCGGTGACCGATTTGCTGCGCGTCATCAACCTCATCTTATTCAGCTTGGGAACCTGCGTCAACATGCTAGCCAACGTCCCGCAGATCGCCGCAGCAAAGGCAACAGCGACCCAAATGCTTTACTTCGCCAACCTCTCCCACTCGTCAAGCCATGAATCCCAAGGTTCTCAGCGCATCTCCAACCCCTTGCCCATCCGCATGCAAAACCTGCGCTTTGCCTACCCCTCTGCGCCCGATACTCTCGTCTTGCGGAACTTGAATCTGACAATCAACCCCGGCACATGCACAGCAATCGTCGGTTCCAGCGGCTGCGGCAAATCAACCATTGCTTCTCTCCTCCTCAACCTTTACCCCCCTTCTGTTTCTACCCCCACCAATAATTCCTTAACTTTCAACTCCATCCCCTCTGACCAAGTACACACCCCCTCCCTCCGCTCGTGTGTGGGATACATCCCACAACACCCCTTCCTTTTACCCACCACTCTCCGCGAAAATATCTTGTATGGTCTCCCTGACTCTTCACCCCTGCGCCTCCCCTCCCACTTCCACTGTCTAGTTCACGCATGCCAGTTAGCTTCCATCCACGACTTTATCATCTCCCTTCCTGCAAGTTACGACACCGTCGTAGGCGAGGGTAGCGGCCTACAACTCTCAGGCGGCCAAGCCCAGCGTGTCAGTATCGCGCGCGCACTAGTGAGGAGTCCGAAAGTGGTGGTGGCTGATGAACCGACTGCTAGTTTGGATGCGGAGGGTGCGGAAGCTGTAAGGGAGGTTTTTGCTCGACTTGTTCATGGTAATCGGACCGGAGTTCATATCGATACTTCTAAGGAAGGGAAAGGACATCAAGGAAAGGAAGGGAAAAACGAAGAAATGGCAATCATCGTAGTAACCCACTCCAAGGAAATGATGCGGATTGCCGATCGCGTGGTGATGATCGAGGGAGGGATGGTGGTGGAGGAAGGCGGGTATGACGAGTTGAGGAGAACAAAAGGGGGAAGGTTCGCGGGGATGGTTAGTGGAGGGGCTTGGGATGGTGGTCATGGTGCTGCTTCTTTGTCTTCTCGTGATCGCCAACAGGGGGGACAAGATCGAAGTCATCGTCATCGAAGGAACGTAACTCTCACAACTATCAGTTCCGACTTTGATGGACAGAGTATACCTCTAGAGGTAGGGGAGTCTTCGAGCTCTGCTCAGTACCACCAGTACGGGCGTCACGGGGCGAGATATCAAAATGGGCAAGATGGAGTCAGCGACGTGAGTGATGAGGATTTGGACCTGGAAGATGAAGAGAAGGGCGGGCCTTGGACTGGTGATGGTGCTGGTGGTAGTACTGATGCGGGTGCGGGTGCGGGTGCCGGTGTAAGGGTCAATGAAGAGGCGTTGCAGAGACTAGAGGGGACGTCTCCGGATTCTACGTCTAGCGCTTCGTTGTCTTCTGCGAACGCGCCACCAGAGAGAGGTAGGGGAACAGAGAGGGGTGGGGATGGAGGAAGGAGTACTTGGGGTTGGAGGTTTGACTAGGTAATCTTCTAAGTTCCTTTCTGGTGTGTAAAAGTATATATGCAGTGGTTGCAGGTTCCTTTGCTCCTTTGCTCTTCCTTCGCTTCTGGGTCTCATCTTCTCTTGGTAAATATCTTCTTTTAAGAAACCGAATACCTCTAGCTAAAGACTTTACAGTTTGCCTGGCCTATCACATCTCTTTATAGTTGACGACAAGGTATCAATGAACATTGACTTTATACCCCAAGCAATCTTTGAACTTTGTTAGTAACCACCTATGTAATCCAAAAACAAAGGAGGTAACATAAGAAAGCGAGCTAACGTATATACAATAATAAACAAAGAGAAGCACAAACCATCATCCATCACCAGAAAAGTGCAAAAAATGGAAAAAAGAAGGAGAACTCAACGTTCACTGAACACCGATCCACCCAGGGGTCGAACCTGGAACCTCCTGATTCGTAGTCAGACGCTCTGCCATTGAGCCAGCGGACCTTTTCTTTCTTTTCTTTTTGTTTTCTCCATCCGTAATCCTCATGCTGGGGCCTCATGGGTGGCGAGGATGTTGTTATCTTCTGAACCAAAAAAAAAAAAAAAAAAAACTTTTCTTTCCGATTTTCGTTCCCAAAACTTTTTTTTCAGCAGGGGTGTTCGTTCAGCAGGGGGTATGAATGGTGGAGTACGTCCACTGATCTTCGCTAGAATTTTCACCCATTAGACTAGTGCCCCTGTAGACTACCTAGAATTCCGCAGTGGAGATAAGCGCTATGTAGAGGTACTTACGGGCACCGGACGGGTCTTCCGGATATTGGAGGAGGGCACGGTGATGATATTAGAGAAACCCACTTCGGTGCCGTGCCGGAGCCGGAGGTGGAGGTGGATGGGGTACGGAAGAGGTCCGGTGTAACATGCGGGTGAGTGGTCGTAATCATGAACATACCTAATTAGTAGGTAATCGAATACCATTTGCATCAGGAACGGTTGGTTTAAGACTTTGATGAGGTGTTAGTAAAGTGGAAACATGTCAGCTAGAGTCCATTAGGAATGCTCTCATCTAGGATGGAATATGCATTGAGGTTAGGTAGGTACGTTAAAGGAAGGATTGCGTGAATGAGATATCTAAAAGATGTAGGATACTGGCCGTGACATGTTCAATGTTTTGAACAAAGTGGCCATTTATTTGATATTATTCTATTATGATTTTTGCAACTATATATCATGATTAGGACCCATTAGCAGGGTCTAGATACCGGAGGAGCAAGCTGCCTTCCGGTGCCCTTCTCATCGTTCCAGACTCTTTTCATACCTATCCTTCATGACTGCTGGTGGTCCTGTCCAGGAGCCATATCAGTCCCATTTTCCACGGTTCCCTTTTCCGACAGTCATTGTACCTTTATCTCCCATTACCGCACGTAAAAAGCTAGGGGTATATCAACCACTCAACACTTCCTTTTTCCTCTGGCATCCACATGCCATCATATCTCATGCCATCCATCCAATCCTTCATGACTTTTCCAATTGCTGTACAATCCCCCCTGTTAGCCAACCATTCACATCAATCATCCAAACAATGTCAGGAAAGAAAGAGAACTCACCAAAGCAAACCGACTCCTCCCTCTAACCCAACTCCCACACCAAACCAACACCCACGGCACAGCCGTCAACCCCACCGCCACGCCTCCCAAGATGGCGCCTGCCCGCCCTTCTCCCAAATTCGTAAACAAGGGCGCCGTCACCAGCGGAAACACGCCTCCCAAAATATTCCTGCAAAAACTCTGTGCCGCCAGCGCCGAGCTCGCATACCGATGGTACGTGTCCGCCAGGTAATTGAACACAGCCAAGTAAACAGACAAAATACCCATGGTGGCAATACCGATGCCGATGGTGGGCGCGATCCAGTGATAGTAGGGACGGGCGGTGAAGCCAAAGATGAAGAGGCCGACGGGCAAAAAGGTGGCGGTCAGACAGGTGAAGTAGAGGCGGGCTTCGGGGGAGTCAGTGGGGAAGTGGGTGCGGAGGAAGGGCCAGATGGGGTTTTCTTTTTGAGTAGACGGGGTCTTTGGTTCGTCGGAGGAGTAGGGAAGGGCGTTGGGGCCTTCGGTGTCGGAGGCCGAGGTCTCCTCGGTGGAAGATGAGGTAACAGGAGTGGCAGCTGCCCTCCACTTGGGATGATGCAACATCTTTTCTTGCCAGATGCCAATAGCGGTCGCGAGGATGGCGCCGATGATCATGGCGACAAAGATACGGCCCGCTTGCTCAACGTTCCAACCGTACTGGCGACGAAAGACAAGCGGGATGGAGCCAAAGGTGAGGTAAAGCACGCCCCAGGCGAAGGCGGCCCAGAGGGAGAAGAAGAAGACGACGGGTTCGGTGAAGAGGAGGTGGAAAGGGCGGTAGACGGAGGTGCCGATCATGGTGGTGAGAGAACCGCGTTCTTCGTCTTCTTTGACTTTCCACCTGATACGCTGGAGTGTTTTCGTTCCAGGAGATGATGGCCCCTTTTCCTCATCATCCGCATCCGCATCCGCATTTCCGTTCACTCCTTCTTCTTCTTCTTCGTCAACCCAAACGCCATAAAACCCCTTTTCCTCCAACTGCTCATACCACCGATTCAACGCCTTGGCCTTCCTGCTCAACAACACCGACCCTCTACTCTCCTTGAAAAACACCATCAGCGCCACCATCAACGCCCCGCCAAGAATGACCTGATGCCAGAAGATCCACTTCCACTTGGCCCCGTTCCCCTCCTCGATGTTCCCATTTGCATCCGTCCCCCACCGCTCCGTCATGTACGCACTCACCAACGGCCCCAGTCCCGTGCCGCACAGCACCGCCCCACTAAACAGCGCCATGGGCGTGTTCCTTTCCGCCGTAGGCCAGATATCCGCAATCACCCCGCCGACCATGGTGCTGAAAACCGACGCGCCCACGCCCAAGAAAAACCGAGCGATCAGCATCCCTTCTAGCGTCTCGACTACGCCGCAGACCACTTGGAAAACGACAAACATGATGCCGGCGGCGACGAACACGGGTTGGCGACCGTTCATTTCGGAAAAGGGCGCGAGGAACATGGGTGCCAGAGCGAAGCCGAGACAGAAAGTGGAGATGCCTCCTAGGATGGCGGTAGAGCTGTGTGCGTGCGCGAGGTCTTGGAGGAGGAGTTTTTGGGGAGGGGAGTAGGCGCCGGCGGTGTAGGCGGTCAGGAAGGTGGCGATGCAGGAGAGGGTGAGCATGGTGATTTTGACCGAGGTCGGCCAGAGGATGGGGTTGGTGAAGGGTTTGAGGTTGGGGGCAGGCGGGGGAGGGTCATTTTGGGGTGTTGTTGTTGTTGTTGTTGAACCGGAGGATTGGTGGGTGGTGTTGGCCGAGGGAGGGAGGATGGCAAAGGTTAGGTAGAGATGGGTGATTTCCGTGTTGGCGTCTAGTAATTGGGTGTTGTTGGATGGTGGTGGTAAAGTAGTACTCGGGACAGTGGCGGGGTGTGGTGCGAGTACGGGAGATCGGTTGTCTTCGGAGCGCCATGAGGGAGGTGCCGTGTCCGGGGCCGTGTGTCCGGGGGTTGGATCCGCCATGATGGATGCTGATGCTGATAATAATACTGGTGCGAAGTGTCGAGTTGAGAGTGTGTGTTTGGCAGGTCGACCTTTTTGTTTCTTTCCAACCAAGTGAGACAGGATGTGCTGTCAAGCCAATCCTTTACCGACTCCAACAAGAAGAAAAAGAAGAAGAAGAAGAAAAGAAAGGGGGACCGTCAACAAAAACACGTCAACCGTCGAAGCGTTCCATATGTAGGAGGTGAAGGAAAATAAGTAAAGTGAAGACTTTTTTTTTTTTTTCAAAGGCGGTCAACCCAGACCAGGGCTTATAGGATCAAACGGTCCGAGAGATATGGAATCAAAATTGTAGAAAGGAAAAAAAAGATGGATCCAAGATGGCGATATCGCGGCTCCAAGAGGAGTCAGTCTTGTTCCCCCCCCTCCTTCTCCATCCCTCCGAATTCCGGCAATAAAAGCGGAAACAAAGGGAAAATCCTTTCCTCTCCTCGTCTTCACTGAACGAAGGAACCGACGCCTCTTTTGCAGGCATTCCCCAAGGCCAAGACTTTGATATGGCAAAGGACTTGGCTGCTTGGCGCCATGTAACTCGACGCTGCATGGTTGACTGGACACTATCATCACTAGTGGACACTAACAGATAAAATACACAGTATGGAGTGGAATATGTAAGGCTGGGACTGGGCTGCTTGGGCTTGGCTGTCCACATGGTTACCCGTCCGACCTGGTTTAGTTAGATCCACCTTCTGTTATTGTTGTTGAGGGCCGAGGCCGAGATGCCGTTCGTTCGTTGACTCTACTTACTAATGTTCTTTTGACTTACTAATAATGTTGACGTTTTGATAGACGGAGTTAGATGACGATACCACCTCGAAGAGAGATTCTCAGGCTTCACCACGTCGACTGTGTCACGGATCGCCAGAGGAACGCGGTGAGGTTATTCCCGAAGCCACTTTGACTTGGCACACACCCGACGTTTGGCTGCCATGATTGGGTTACCGGGCATGGGATTCCGGTCATGTCTTCCATTGTCTGCGTGCCGTATGCAGTTCCCGTTGCGTTGCCAGATGGGAATTGCTGACAGACATTTGATGCTGATGGCCAATACCCGGGGCTAGTGTAGTGTAGTGCTGTTTTGGCCTTGTGACACTGTTTTTGGAGGGTTGAATCTGGAACATGATTCGCATGGGAAATGGCAGAATGGGGTCAAGAGAGATACTCTGCCTCTAAGATCTTGATTCACAATGTTTTCCGGATAGGTAGCCCCAGGTGTGGTGAAAAAGGGAATATCCCGATAGGTACCTCTGGGTAACGCAAGCGCAGCGCCCTGACGTGGACACTCACTAACAGACCAACCCAATGTAACCGCACACTTTCTCCACCCATCAGTTAACCCCGATTATTCCCAGGTCCACTGTAAGCAATTCTCCTCAGCGGGCCGATCACGGCTCGAAACACCGGCAAACGTTTCCATGTCAGCGGAATATTCCGACCTTCTTGCAACCCGCGTCACGATAGTATCCCGTTTCCGACTTGGCATATCATGTATCACGAGGCCTTCAAAGTTCAAGCTGGTCTTGTGTGCGACTCGGCCTTGATAGGATGGTGCTCTCGATACGCGACATAGTGTACAAGGCGACACATCGACGCCCGCCCTACGCAGTAGCATATACGAGCGAGCGAGCACGACATCAGACAACCCTTCGAGACCTTTTCAATGCCGATCCAAACCGAAGTCTGTGTACATTACATCCTGACGGGAGACACCCTACTTACGACAAAGCCGGCACATCCCACGGCGCCCAACTCTTCAAATCCACCTTCGCCGAGCTCCTCTCCACCGCTCCCGGCGCCGTCCCCGCCTTCAGCAAGAAATAATTAATATAGCTCGTCAGCTCGCTCTGCTGACTACTCGGAAACTGACAATGACCATGTCCGCCCACCAACGAAAATCCCATGTGATTCGACACCCCATACGCCTTGTAAATCAGCCGTCCCGCCTGCATGCACGCCGTCGTCGACACGGGACCTAACCAGTCGATATCGTTCTCAAACGCAATCAGCCCCCTCGGCACCGTCAGCGCCGCCAGCATGTGGTGGTCCGCGGGGATATTCGTCGTCTGCCGCGTGTACGCGTTGAAAGCGGGCGAGAACCACACGTTTTCCGTGACGATCTGCGACGCCGTCTGGATATTCTTGCCCGCGGATTTCTCAGAGTCGCTGATGCGCCAGCAGGCTGCGCCGCCTGCCCCGGATTCCTGCGGGATGGTGAGAGCGATGCGGTCGACGAGGGCTCCTGCCACGAAGGCACCCTTGCCGTTGCGGCTGCAGCCCGTGACGCCGAGGCGCTTCGGGTCGATGCCAGAGGTGGATTGCACCTGTTCAAGTGCGTCGACGAGGCGGTCTACGCCCCATGCCCAGGCTATCAGGGCGCCGGCCGAGTGCGAGCTGCCGAACAGCGTGTAGAACTTGCCCCTGCCGCGCGAGGAGGTGCCGGATTGCTGGGCAAAGTCGTCGTTGGGGAAGGTGATGGTCGCCACGGTGCTGGGGATCGGAATCGAGATGCCGCCGATGCCGATGATGGCTGGGAACGGACCGCTGCCTGAGGAGGGCTTCTTGATGGAGGCTGAAAAGGACACGGTTTGGCTGCCTACGGTGATGCGCACCGTTAGGGTGTTGCCGGAGAGGGAGCCCTCGACCTTGTCGGGCTTGCCGGGGTAGGTGCCGAGTTCGTACTGCTGGAGGATCTTGCTGATCTCGGCCTTGCGGCAGTCAAAGTCGGCTTTGGTCGTGATTTTTTGTCCGGCCGCGGTGGTGAAGGGGTCGGGAAGTTTGGAGACGGCCGCGGTGGGATAGTTGCCGGCCACGGAACATTGGCGCTCAAAGATTTGAGAAGCAGGGGCGGCAGCGGCAAAGGCCGCGCTGGCGAGCAAGAGGGCCGGGGTAAGGTGGACCATGGTGACTGCTTGATGAGGTGTTGAGGTGGGAGACGAGTGTTTCCGACCTCACTCCCGTCTTATATGGTTTTCTCTCATCTGCTGAGGCCATCGAGTTAGGAGACGGTAAAGTTACCGTAGTCCTGGGCGAGATGCTTCGGGTTCACTTTTCTTGCCCGAACCATATCCATTTGACCAAAGAAGGTAATTTGCGTCACTGGCACAGTAGCGTTGCCTATAGCCCTGGATCTACCTATCGAGTCTCAGAGAAATCACCTAGCTCCATGGCCATGGAACCTTCCCCGCAGCTTCTTCACCTATAGCAAGAGGCTTGGTACCCTAGCCATGAGCGTTCCCTCTCAAGCGAGTGCTTGCTGAGGGGGCCGCCAGAGATTGCCATGAAAAGATTCCTCTTGGCACTATGGATGAGAGTTGTGCGTGGAGCCGATTCACACGATCGCCAGACGTGTGATCTGACTGTCAAAGTAGGCTAAAATGGCTATTTAGAGCAGTACTTCCGGATGCAGGCACGGCTTCACCAGTCCGGGGAAATGGATGGTAGTGTTTATTACGAAACATTATCAGGGAAGAGGGACCAAGGCACAAGCGAGTTCTTCATCCCCAGCTTCATCCTTACCACGAACTTGGCATCACTTTAACACATCTCAGCCAACAAGATTTCGAGGAATCAACACATTAGTACAAAAGACCCAGGGAGCTATTTGCCTGCCTGAAACTCAAACCTAGTATACCTCTCGTCAACGCAGCCTCTACTCCAGTAGAGCTCTCTCCCCCTGCCCCATCGCTTCCTGCCGGAGGATTGCACTCTGTCACAAGTACCGACCGAAGAGGCTGGCCAGACCCCACTCGGAGGTCTTTCAATTGCCACATGGCAAATCTGGGGTATGTCGACAACGCCCCATTGACGGGTAACTGTCTTCTATATGCACCACATGCCTGCCAGCTAAATATGTTCATATATATAGCTAAATTGCATGTGGCCTAGGTAGAAAGCCGGGATACCACCTAAGGGTGTATTGAGCTACATAATATCTTGACTTCCAATCTCGAAGAGATGGTCTGTCATGGTTGGGGACACACATTGGTGGATAATCTGGGCCTCAGGACCCACCAGTAATCACCTGTCACGTCTCTTGCTCTTTTTGGGATGCGGGTACAGAATCGTCTGATCCAGAACCACATACATGTTGGGAAACTTTGTCGGCTGTGGAGGTAAGTCCATGGTAGATTCCCATCTAATAATACCTACCCATTTCTATCATTACTTAGACGGGCAAACAAAAGCCAAATCAACCCCCGTACCATCCCACATGACCTCCAGAAACGTGTTATTCGAACCATCGTCAATCCCGACATGATCCTGCTCCTGCTGACAACTCTCTTAGTATCGCCATTCTCCGACTCCGACTCCGGCTTCGGGACCGGGCCGGCCCTCGTCTTAGCCCATGACGGACTAGCCATGAAACAGTTTCAGGATTAGTTTCAGAAGTGCGATGGGGATGGGGACAGGGAAAACCGGTGAGAGAATGGTAGGTGATCTTATCTAGCCCAAAGTGTCTCATCACTCATGCATAAGCGGTGTACTTTAAGAAGGACTGGGACCTTGAGGAGGATCAGGCTTTAGTCAAGGCACAATATGCCTTCAGATATCCAATCCAGCCTGTAGATAAGATCTGTTTTGTTTTGTTTTGTTCATTCATCAATAATACCAACTCTAGGTATGTAAGACCAAGGCAGAGCCCATCGAGTCTCAAACTTGAGAATACAGTAAGTACCTAAGGTAGGGAATAAACCTGGTTAGCTGAGCTTATCAAGGCTGAGATCGGCTCAGTCAGATTGGGGAAACCCCGTTAAGCTTATTTGGACACAATGGGTTAGGGGTATTTGTTAGTGGATGGGCCCTGAAACAGTGCTGTGATTGGTGCGTCCCCCTTAGGTTGATGTCAATTTGCGGGTCTCACATGCGCGCGGGAGGCGGGACCTCTTGTTGACTTGGAACGCCGGAGATTACAGGCATAGGTGGTGAGGGCCTCATTTTGTTTCCTTAATAAAGAGGTGCTCGGGGCCGACTTCTTTTTTTTTCTTTGAGTTTGTGACGCCAGTGTTGGACCTTCCCGTGTTTTGTGCGACATTGGAACATTGGAAGACAAGGGAGCGAAAACAGGAAGCTATTGTACACCCCCGTTTCGACATTTTCCCTCTTGCATCTTCCGACCTTCCTCCCTCCATTCCCCGGCCTCCCTCTTCGCGACCACCACGTGCGACCTCACCGTCTCGCGTTCTTAGGTCACCACCTCTACTCTACCTCTCAGCTCGCCAGCTACGCTTAGTACCAGGCATACAAACCATTCTTTCAATCCAGACCAATATAACCCTCCAAGTCGCCTTTGTGCCATCAGCTCCCCAAGGGAACCTCACATTCGGCGCGCCATACAACCCACCTCCAAAATGGCGTCCACCGAACCTCAGTCAACCTTGGATGCCGTCCCCGAACCGCAATCCACTACTGCCCCGGCTCCCACCGCCTCCACACCCACCACACCTCTCTCAACCTCCATCGTCATTCTCGGCGGCAACCTCGCCGGCCTGGGCGTGCTACACACCCTCGCCCGACACACTATCCCCGCCCTCCAGCGCCTTCCGTCTCAGCCGCAATACAAAATCACCCTCATAACCCCCAACAGCCACTTCTTCTTCAAGCCCGCCTCGCCTCGCGCGCTGATCCATCCTGACCTCTTGCCGGGAGGAGAGAAGCAGATCTTCAGGGACTTGTCCGACGCTGTGAAGCAATATGGCGAACTGGTGACGGTAGTGAAAGCCTACGCCACCGCCGTGGACACGTCCACGAAGGAGGTTACGATCAAGCACGTGCACACGAATTCACCATCCGACTCTGAAGGAACCTCCGCGGTCCGGTACGATGTCCTGGTCATCGCCACGGGAACCAAAGCGCGCTCGGCGGCGTGGACCATGCCCGGCCAGGGAACGGACGGGTTACACGCGGCCGAAGATGCGACCAAGCGTGAGTGGGCAGGGATTAGAACCAAGTTGAAGACCTTGCAGGCCGGCACGCACCCGCATCACTCCATCCTCATCGCAGGCGGCGGACCAGTGGGCGTAGAAACCACTGGAGAAATTGCCACTTTACTGAAAGCCATGGGGAAAACGGAGGGCGTCACCATCACCTTGCTTTCCGGCTCCGATCGCCTGCTCAACCGCAACTGCAACGAGAGCTTGGGCCGCAAGGCAGAGGCCTACCTTAAGAAGAACTTTGGCTCCTTGGTGGAAGTGAAGCACGGCGGCATCAAGGTCGTTTCTGTCTCTGACTCTGTTATCGAAGGGGGAGAGCAGACCGCCGAAACCACGGTGGAACTCAGCGACGGCACCACCCGTACTGTAGGCTTGTACATTGACGCCACGGGCGGTTCAGGAAACGCCGACGGCTTCTTGCCCCCTACCTGGCTCGACGCTTCTTCGCGCGTTATCACCAAAGATGACTTCTTTCGCGTACGCGGCAGCGGCAGTTCGGAGGAAACCGATCATCAGGCAGACGGCATCTACGCTGTAGGCGATGTCGTCTCGGGAAGCGATAACACGCTCATCTCCACCAACTTTCAGGTCCCTGTCGTCTGCTCCAGCATCGGGGTTGACCTTGCAACCAAAATCCTCCATCCTGAAGGTGGCGCTGGGGGTCAGACTAGCGGCGTCAAGTTACCTGCCGCCCTCAAGCAAAAGTCGTTCAAGAACAAAATGGCTGGCACGCTGTTGGTGCCCATTGGTCCCGGTGGAGGCGTCGGACAGATTTTGGGGTGGGGGGTGCCGAGCTTGATGGTGAAGACTGCAAAGGCCAAGAACTTCTTGGTTGATATGGTTGAGCCGGCTGTTACAGGGAGCCAGTGGAAGTAGGATTTTGGGACGTGAGAGTCATAGACGGGAGTAATGGGTGCTGGATGGTAGATGGTTCACGGTGGATGATAGTTATTGTACAGAACAAGCAGAGGTAATGATGGAGAGTCGTTAATAACGGGGTAATGGACAATGGGGGTAATGGATTCGAAAAAGTCAGGTTATGACGGACGATACGAATATTTAGGTTACGACCAGAGGGCAGGCCAGAGCAAACCCTCTAAAGACAATCAGCACGCGAGAAACACAGATACACCACCACTCAGTAACTACCTACCTACTTACCTAAGCTACTTGATTATACCTACCTATACAAGGCAATACCGCTTCTTCGTTCCTTGAAAACCATTTGGACAGACCGTTCTTTACCGTCACCTGATAGGCAAAGTAGGTAGGTAGTTTTCCCTCGCACATGTTTCCACAAAGAGTGAGTGAGTCGATGAGATCCCACGAACTGGCTTCCAGAACAAGAACAAGGACACCACCAGCAAAAAGTAACCCCACGTACCGGGATATTGGGTTACTTTCCGCGGAGGCGGGAATTAGCCTGTATGTACGTAATAAACAGATACCGTGTAAGTCGTTCGCTTGATCTCTTATTAGTGTATACTAAGTAAGTATACCACTTTTTACCGTTGACCGTTGTTGAAAATGGCCTATAGATACTTATGCGACCTACCGTGGGATTTGATTGAACAAAACCTGGATTGCTACGAAGAATTTCCTTTTCTCACATGTCAACCAGAAAGCTATTGATGCGAACATCAATTGGCAACCCGCTAAGCAGGAACAAATTGATATCCATTTGAGGTAGGAACCAAAGTACCAGATATTCAACAGACCTGGTTCTAGACCTTTCACTTATATGATTCTTGTTACATCTACCTGCCTTTCTGGACTTACTCACTGTCATCGATCATACGGGAAAGTAACTTGACCTGGCGATGTCAAGTTCAGGGTTCTAGAAACATAGGTACCTAAACACGGAACAGTGACCTGCCTTCCACGTCGGAAACCCGGCACCTCTACTCGGCAGGAAGTGTGAGGTAGCTCAAGTGGGATGTTACCTACCCTCTACCTACGTGCCCTCGCTTCCAATACCCTCGATATTGATATTGCGGCTAAACACTGAATGGTAGTTTAGTGACGCCATGACGATGAACGGTGGTATTACCACAAAATTAGCGGTATGGTATACTTACCTACCTACTTACTTCCAGTCATCGCTCACCCGTGGTGCAAATGATGGTCTGCTTCCTGTTCTGTTCTGTTTTGTCCCTTTGTCCGATAAAAACCATCGATATAAAGAACATATAATGGCCATTCCGTCCAACACATAGGACTCCAGTCTTTAATCCCACCCATTGCAGATGAAAAAGCCCTCTTCCATGTCGCCATTTACATATCATCCACTCCAGCTTTACCAGACCATTACGACCAGTCATAGTTGTATTCCCTTCTGTCCTACCACTGCACCCAGGCCACCGTCCGCGCGCAACTGCTAAACACCAACGAAGCCAAACCAAACCACCACAACAACACTACCATTGATCAGACAAGACAAACCCCCCCCCCCCCCCCCCAAAATGAAACTCACCATCTGCCTCCTCCCTCTCACCCTCCTCGTAACTGCACCTGGCGCCGTCGTGGCCCAAGTCTGCGAATGGTACCTCAACCCCGACGATTGCATCTGCATGCTCTCCACCGACGGATCTCTTTTGCGCAGCCAAACCGCCTTTTGCTGCAAGAAATTGGGGTACAAGACGATGAATAGTGTATGTTTTTTTTTTTTTTTGTCCTTCCTTTCTTCCTTCCCTATCTTCCCCCCTCCCCCTTCCCCTACCTACCTACCTACCTTATCCAGGGCAGTTCCCCGATTCATCATCCCCATCTCAAGTCCTTAACATAGAAAGGATATCTTGAACACTTCTGTACATGCCCGGGGAATGAATACCGTCTGACCAGAGGACAGATCTGTGGCGTCGACCGCAAAAACAGACAGCTGTTCAAGGATTGTTGCAAGGGGTTGAATCAGGAGAGTGTGATTGGGCATTGTCGCTAGCTACCTACCTACCGTACCTGTACCTACATCTCTACAAAAGAGGAAAAGAGGAAAAAAAAAAAAAAAGAAAAAAAAAAAAAAAAAAGGGAGAAAGGGAAAGTGTGGGTTTTACGAAAAGGAAGGAAACAGCCCAACGGAATCGAGTCGGACCGGCGCGAACTGGATTGATCGATAGTTGGCTGGTCATTGCTGCTGCCACAGCATGTGGGGGGGAGGAGGGTGTCACAGGAGGTACTGCTGCTGCTGCTGCTGCTGCTGCTGCCAGGACATGGAAACGGATGGCTCAAGGGACGGGATTGATGCCGCTGGCCTGGCCTGGCCTGGCCTGGCCCAAGGGATGGGATGGGCACGATGCTAAGTACCTAAGCAAGATGTTGAGCGGGATGTTAGGTACCTAGGTAATCACGATGTCGCTCACGACATGGACGGACGGATCCCGCTCTCTCTCTCACGACTATCCCGGAGAAGAAGAGCCTCGCTGTTGGTAGGTAACAACATCATTTTTTTTTTTTTGAAAATGTTAAAGAAGGAGTTGTTGCACCACCACCACCATGTCGAAATCGAAATTCCATCGATATATCAAGAGAGGGGAGAGGGAGAACCATCGATACCTACCTACATATACCATCAATCGGATCCTACTACCTTAACCTAAAATGAGGAGAAATTACTAGGTACCTCTAGCTTTTTGAAAAGAAAAGAAAAGAAAAGAAAAAACGCTGAAGCGAGAAGATATGCGCAATTATCTTTGAACACTAGTCCGAGCGTGTGAAAGGAACCGAAGTTGGACTTTTAGGAGAAGAAGAAAACTGAACCGGATCCAATGGACACTTTGTCAGCGAGCGCGCGAGCGATGCAGCAAACTCGACCAATGAACTCAGATGTACCTCTACCTACCTAAGTACCTCACGTTGGGACTTGCGTCGGTGTTTTTATGATAGTAAGCGTCAGTCAGTCAGGCAAAAGTGCCCTGGGATTGTGTGAATCAATTCATGAGTGAGATTCAAGGCAAAAGTTTGAAGTGTGATGGAGATGATGGCCATCCTCAGTGAGAAGAGAATACAGCTAAGTAGCTAGCTCCCTGGACAAACATAAAGAAGCGACAGGCTGGGAAACTACTAGAAAATCTCATGTCGTCGTCAACCTGCTTTCCTTCCTTCCTTCCTTCCTTCCTTCCTTCCTTCCTTCCTTCCTTCCTTCCTTCCTTCCTTCCTTCCTTCCTTCCTTCCTTCCTTCCTTCCTTCCTGAGTCTGGTGTCAGGCATCGCCATGTACGGATTTTCACCTACCTCTATGCCTAACTTCCTTGTATATCCGAGTATAACGATTACCTGCCATATAACTAAAGCGATACGAAGAAAGTGGGCGTCAGGTGAACTAACAAATGAACATTTGGCAGCACTTAAGTTCTGTTCCTAACGGATAGTTACCTAGGAGATAATTGACCACATGATGATGTCTGAACAAATCATCATTATTGCTCCGTCCATACCACAGCCGTCCAACGAGACCTTACTTGTAGGTACCTGACCTACTCTTGAAACGAATCTCGAGATGTAGATAAACAATCAGCATGCGTTCTGCAACAATACCTATCACTCCTCTTTCACCGTTTGAAACCGAAAACTCCCAATCAATAACTTGCTGTCCACTCGACCTAGCTGTAAACTGGGAAAAAAACAAGTGGCCACCAAAACTCCATAGCTAATGCTAAAGCGACATTTTCCCACCCATATATAACACATATGATGATGACATGCTTTCCCTTCGTCTCGACCTCTGCCTCTAGATATTCATGCTTCCGCAGAGTCCCAAAAAAAGTCTTCAGGCTGCTTGGCTCATACATCTGGTCAATCCTGTTCACAATAACCTCCTTTGCGCCCTTCAAGTAGAACTGCACCACAGCTCAAAAGCAGCGGCCTGGTGATATTCCTGCCTGACAGTGAAAGAAATGAACCGCCATTGTGTGAGCAACAAAAAGGGAACTCACTCCAACCTTCTCTGCGATAGGGCAACATTTGCTGCGTACATGGGTGCGGTAGCGTTGAAAGTAATAGGATGAGTACAAAATGGCACAGTTTAGGCGCACATCTTGGCCATGATCCTGATGTTGTTCAGGAACCCTTCCACCAAATCAAAGTACTGGTTGGGCTGACCCTCTCTTGCCCTACGGCCTTGGTCTAGGACTGCCTTGGGGTCGAGTTCGATCTCCAGTTCGTGCTTCTTTTCGTCTCGGCCCTGTAGTTGCTCGGTTAGTCTCACTTTCAAAACAAAGACAGGAGATCGACTCACGCTAACATTCTCCACCACCTGCGTCAAATCAAACTGATAGCTACAATGGCCATAGCTCAGTCGATTCTTACGGCGGTCCGGAGACTGTCCCTTGTTGGCACTGGTCGCATATGCCTCTAGCTCCTCAAGAGGGCCCTCCCACGGCATTTCGAGGTTGATGCTGATGCGGCAATCCAGGCGGTGTTCCGGGAAATGGATGCTAAGGTCTTTTAGACGGGCCTTGACAATCTTGGCAATCTGCTCCCTGCTGCCGTCCTTATTTTCTTTGTAGGAAACGCGGACCTTGGCGTCACGCCCTTTGGATGCGAGAAGGTTGGCGACAGTGACGGGTAGGTGCTTGTCACGGATCTGAGGAGGTATCGCATAAAACCGGTCGATCTCGTACTTGTGTTCATACGATATGGGAACTCGAGGACGCTCACGACCAATGTTGGACTTTGGGTTTTTGGAGACGACGACCTGGTGATTAAGGAACTCGTTATAGGATCGGTGTTGTGCCTGGACAGAGAAGGCATTGGTCAGTAGGGTACCAGTGGACAAGACAGGGAACATGGCTTACCTCGGTCATGATGCTCCGGAATGGATAGACATAATCGTCTTCTTTGAGTATCGCAGGGGACAGCACTCCAAGGTCGATCCTTTGGTTGGTGTTACGATCGATCAATTCTCCAAATTTGGCCTCGATCTCGAACTGGATGCCTCGGCTTTGGATCTCGCCCATATTTTCGTTCAATACGATATAGTGAAAGAAAAAGTCGGCCATGACCTTGGCCATGGTGTCTTGGGGTACGTCACCCGTAAGAGTGGGCTCCCATGGGCCAAGAGGGCCCCATTTGGCCTGGGCTTCGGGGGGAGGACCCTGTGTGCCCGGGGTCGCGGATCGTTCGCTGTGTCGAATCTCGTGTGCACGGGGAGTCGGTTCATGTGCTCGAGGCACGGGACGCTTTTCTTCGGGCGAGGCATGACGGCTATGGCCGTTGAGCTGTACGGGGCCTTGGCCTGGAGCGTGGACAGGCTTGTAGAGGACAAAGTTGGGCTCCTTCAGTGTGGTGCCGCGGGTGGCCTGCTGTGCCCAGGGAGGCGGGCCATCGTATGCTCGCCTCTTGACTGATTTGTTGGGAGTGTGGCTCGGACGGGCTCTGTTGTTGTCGAATGGTGGGGGACGAACGTCTCGCCTCTCGAGTTCGTCTGGCCTCAATTCTCGGTCGTCGAGTTTTCTCTTGACGGCGGCGGTGGCGGCGGCATTGTGGCCAAGGTCACCGTCGCGGACCTCGTCCCTGTATCGTGCCATTGGGGTGGCGGCGGTATGATTGTTGAGGCGGGGGGGTTCTGACTCGGGAATCGAGACGACAGAGGTGGCCGTGGCAGGACGACCTGCACTGCTTGGCAGACTGGGGACCCGGGTTTTGGGACTGATGCTGATGCTTCTTTCGCGTATTACTTCTCGTTCACGTTCGCGGGCGTCGTAAATGCTTTGTGCGCTGGGTTGTCGGGGCAGAGACTGCTGCTGCGGCGGCGGTGGCGGCGGTGGCGGCGGTGGTGGTGGTGGTTGTGGAGGGGCAGGGTGGTGGGAATGGGGAGAGGAAATAATTTGTTGGTGTTGGAGGTGGTGGTGCTGTTGCTGTTGCTGTTGAGCAGAGGACCGGGGAGAGTTGAGGTTGAGGTGCTGATGATGCGTTGTCGCAGCAGCAGAGGAACCTGAAGGAGGCAGTCGTTGTTGCCGGTAAGGGCTTGGCGGCTGGCTGTAGTGGTTGAAGTTTTGGGCTTGGGCCTGGGCCTGGGCCTGGGCCTGGCTACTAACAACAGTTGCCTGGGGCGGCAGTGGACGTGCCGTTCCAGGAATTGTTCCAGGGCCCGTGGAAGCTGTTAGCGGCCCTGGACCACCACCACCTGGACCCGCAACTGGAGTCCCTGGTTGGGATGACTGCCGCTGCTGGGGATCCACGAGGAATTGGCCACCCTGAGGTCCTCCTCCTGTCTGCGGCCCCGTTACAGGACTTGCCCGTCCAAATGGAGCTCCGTACACCACTTGGGGGTGCGAATGCGAATGCGAATGCGAATGTCCTGGCGGGCCCTGCGAGTGCGCCGACGTTGGTGTTGGCGTCGATGACGAATGCGTCGAGTGCGATCGCTGGAAATGCGGGTTGTGCGCTGTGCTAATCGGGGGTGTTTGGGGCACTCTAACTGGCGGGCCCTGCAAATAAGGGGCACGTCCAGCGCTTCCTGGTCCTGGTCCCGGTCCTGGTCCTGGTCCTGGTCCTGGTGGTGGAGGAGGTGGTGGTGGTTGTTGTTGTTGTTGTTGTTGTTGTTGTTGTGGGCCTGCGACACCCACGGAGCCGCCCGGTGTTGGAGGATAGCCTTCCCTGGAGGGGTATGCGGCTCCTGTACTGCTGGGAGGATACTGATTATAAGGCCGTTGCACAGGGCTGGTGGGCGTGTGCTGCGCCGACGGAGGAAAGGGATAACCGCCGCTCTGAGCGCTAATCGACGAAGTGGGCGTGTGACGGTACGGCGAAGGGCCGGGTCCGGATGCAAGGCTGGGCGAGCGGGGATCGTGGGCCGAGACTTGCTGTAGCGGAGGCGGCGGCGGAGCTCGGTTCGCGTAGGGGCTCGGGCCGGGCGCAGGGGGTCCGGTGAACGGAGAAGTGGACGCGAACGCGGCCGGGGGCATGCGCTGGGTTCCGTAGCTGGGGTCTTGCGATATATGGCGAACGGGCGAGGGCCGAGTCTGGTGGTTATAGTCTATGTACGACTGCTGGTGTTGTTGTTGTGGGTGTGGTGGTGCCTGACCGGGTGTAGTGGGCGGCTGGGGATATGCGGGGTGGTGTTGCTGTTGCTGTTGCTGTTGCTGATGCTGATGCTGCTGCTGCTGAAGATGATACGACTGTTGTCGCTGGAGTAGTGGTTGAGGATGTTGGGGAGGAGGAGGAGGAGGATGTTGGGAGTACTGCGGGTGGGGTGGCTGCTGCTGCTGGTGCTGCTGGTGCTGCTGGTGCGGCGGTGGTCGGTCAGGCGTTGACACGGCGGCGCGAGGAGCGACAGGGCCGCTGCTGCTGTCGTTGAGGACGTTTCTCAAGTCCATGTTGGCGATTATTAGTCGTAGTTACTATTACTGTGATTCCGTCCCTGATCTGTTTCTTGTTTGGCCGGCGCTGCGCTTCCTTTCTCACACGTTGCTTCGGCTGTTGAATCTTTGTCTCTGCCGCGGACCATGGACAAAGGCTCAGGATTAGGTAGCTATGTTGGCTGTCTATGTCTCGCAATGTGTCCTTTGTGTAAATCGCGGCGGCCTGAGACGGATGTGGAAGCGGCAGCGGCAGTGTCGCGCATGGGGCTCGAATTGCGATCGGTGCGCTCGATTGAAAAAGGACGTGGTCATGGAATGGTGTCGCGATTGGGATACATCACATCGTCATGGCGCAGTACTCGAATGTCGTCGGGCAGACTTGGAGGAGACAACTGAATGCAGACAGGCTGGGAATTGGGGTTCGATGGCTGTCTGGACTGGACTCTTGTCTGGATGGGTCGCAACAAGGAGAGACAGTAAGGCAGTGAGTGTCCGGGGATGCGAATGGTGGACCGTCGCCAGCACAAGGAACTTGGTGTCGCGGGTATTTGGACAAGGAATCGAGTTCGCAGTATGAAGAGAGTTCGTTCCTTCTTTGTCGAATAATTCGAAGGCGCAGTTTGGAGAAATGTAATGGTCGCGGGAGCTGATGCTGGTGTCGGAGCTGAGTGACAGAGACGACCTATGGTAGATATTGAGTGTATTCAGTTGTAGAATAAACAACAAGGTAGCTACAGTATAGCTCCCTATCCCATGTCGCGAATGTGTGGGGATGCTGAATATTGTGATAGGTAACTCTCGACTGGTGGTGAGAAATGACGAGAGGACAGACGGCCGTTCACGGGCAACTGGAGCTTATGACCGTGCAGTGTTGCACCAGGAGAAGAAAAAAAAAGGACAAAAGGAAGGGGAAAAAAAAATAGAGGCTAGAGTATCATCATGACATTGTCCCGCGCAAACGCTAGTACCATGTCAGTCAGTCAAGATATAAGTAGTGTAGTGTAGTGTAGTGTAGTGTAGCACTGATTTCGTTGCTATCTTCATGTCACACAGAAAAGGTGGGAAAGTGTTAGTGGTGGAAGCTATATATCCACTACTGTCGTGTTGGTTCAAGACCATCAGGTTGAAATTGATATGGATCACAAAGGGAGAAAGAGCACAGAAAAGACTTGGCTGTCCATGATGATGTCTGAAAACAGGTTGAAGCCAGGGCGAGTAGTCCAGGAACAGACAGAGATATTCAGACTTGTGGATTCCACTGGCACATGTTCAAGTAGTGTATCTAGGTAGTGTAGAATACTATGTAGGTATGTAGGTACCTTTGTACCTTGAGTCCATCCAAGTCAATGACATAGATGACAGTGTGTATTCCTGGAAATGAATCAAGTAGATTGCTACCTATGTAAGGTAGTTTCCTCCTACATTTGTGCTGGGAGCGCTACATAGCGGTACCCGACTTACCATAGCCAGGAGATCTTTATCTTTTTGGAGTCATGTTGAAATTATCATCCAGGAGTCCTGACTGGAACTGTCTTGAGAGTTTGGACGGACAGTCTTTGAGTTGGGACTGGAGAGAAGCAATGAAGCTTCAGCCTGTGTGAGCCGCCTGCCTCACCTGCCTCGTTGAGCTGCCTGTCATGGCTCGTGCGCCCGCTCTTGAAGCTGTTGGGTCCAAACGAATGAATGGAAAATCTCGCCTTCCGTTCAATCTTTCATTGGTCAACAGTCAAGGTATCTGGGTACATCCAGCCCAGCAATGGACCCACTCAAGGCAGGAGCTCCCTGACGTGGATGCTCCCCTCGGCCGTCAGTTCGTCACTGCAAACATGCCGTCGGCAGGCCCCAACCAGCCAACCAGCCAACCAGAACCTCTCATTCCAGCGCCCGCCAGCTCCATCGCTGCCCAGGGCACTGCTGTCCACTGAAGCCATCACTGCACCGACCTTGACGGCAACAAACAACTGAACGTATCTCGATTCCACTCGCTCTCCTCACCAAACAAACAACCCGAATCGCCTCGTCCATATCCCATCCCATTACACAACCACCACGCGGCGCACGAGGACGCTGGCTGTTTTGTACAATACCCGGGCATTAATAAACACCCAAATCTAAACAACAACCAGAAACCGCCACCGCGAAGCTCGCCGCCATCCCACTTCTTTTTCTAATCAACATCACCAAGATGCCCGGCCTCGTCACCGCGACCGGCGTGTTGGCCTTCCTCGCCGATGAGGAGCCCGAGCTCAAGGTCTTCGCCCTCAAGACCCTCAACGATGATATCGACACCGTTTGGACCGAGGTCGCTGGCGCCTTGACCCAGATGTGAGTAGCTCCCTGATACCCGACACCAAGCTACGCTGTTTAGTGTTAGTAAGCTCACTCAGCTGGGCACGCGAGCTGATCTGTCTATCTCTCTCCCCCCCCAGTGAGGCCCTCTATGAAGACGAGACCTTCCCCGAGCGTCAACTCGCTGCCCTTGTGCTCGCCAAGGTCTACTTCCACCTCCAAGCCTACAACGAGAGCATGACCTTTGCCCTGGCTGCCGGCCCCCTCTTCAAGCTCGACGCCCCCAGTGAGTTCGAGGAGACCATCATCTCCAAGTGCATCGACCAGTACATCGCCGTCTCGTCTCTCCACCACACGCCTTCCAAGAAGGACCTGCCTGCACTTGAGACCGATCTCGGCAGCGGTGCCATCGATAGCTCGGCTCTGATCTCCCCCACCACGCCCTTCTCGCAGTCTTCGGTTCCCTCCAAGTCCCTGCTTGCGCGCGCATCGTCCGACGACAACACCATCCTGGATCCCACCTTCCAGCCCACCAAGGAGACTCGCTCCGCCTCGATAGCCCAGGTTCACGACACCGCCACCCAGGTTGCGCTCCAGAACGTCATTGAGCGCCTGTTCGAGAGCTGCCTGAAGGAGGGCAAATATAGACAGGTGGTGGGCATTGCTGTCGAGGCCAAGAACCTGGATGTTTTGCGTCGCGTCATCAAGCGCGCCAACCAAGATGTCAAGTCCGGCAAGGCCAAGGTACAGGAAGGCAGCCAGGGGCCGGCGGAGGAGCTCATGGACTATGCCCTGAGCATCTGCATGGATATTGTCCAGGAACGCGGCTTCCGCACCGAGATTCTGCGCCTGATCCTCGATCTCCTAAACGACATCCCCAACCCGGATTACTTTGCCATCGCTAAGTGCGTGGTCTATCTTGATTCGGACGAGGAGGCGTCCCGGATGCTCCGCCAGCTGGTTGCCAAGGGCGAACAGGACTCCATCGCCATTGCCTACCAGATCGCCTTTGATCTATACGACAACAGCACCCAGGAGTTTTTGGGCAAGGTCATCAAGGCTCTGCCTTCTGGCGAGCCAGCCAAGCCCAAGCCTGCCGAGGGAAGCAACGACGCGGCTGCGGAGCGTGAGCCTCTTCTGGAAGGCCAGGAGAGCTCCGAGGAGGAGCTGCCCGAGGAAGTGGCCAAGGTCTACAAGAACATCCGCACCATTCTTGACGGTAGCAAGGTCATCAAGCTCAACCTCGAATTCCTCTACCGCAACAACCACGCCGACATGAGCATCCTCAACAAGGTGCGCGACAGCTTGGACGGTCGCAACTCCATTTTCCACAGCGCCGTCACCTTCTGCAATGCCTTTATGAATGCTGGCACAACAAACGACAGGTTCTTCAGGGATAACCTTGAGTGGCTAGGAAGGGCCGTCAACTGGTCCAAGTTCACGGCCACTGCCGCGCTCGGTGTTCTGCACCGTGGCAACGTCACTCAGTCCCGCAAGCTCCTCGAGCCCTACCTTCCCCGCCCCTCTGGCGTCAGCACGGGTTCCGTCTACAGTCAGGCCGGTGCGCTTTACGCTTACGGTCTGATTCACGCCAACCACGGCGCTGATGCTCTGGACTACCTCCACCAACAGTTCAAGGACGCCGATCAGGAGGTTATTCAGCACGGTGGCGCTTTGGGTCTGGGTATTGCCGGCATGGGCACTGGCGACCAAAAGATTATTGAGGATCTCAAGGAGGCTCTCTACTCGGACTCGGCCCTCAACGGTGAGGCCGTTGGTGCGGCTATGGGCTTGATCATGCTGGGAACTGGACATGCCGCCACTATCGATGCCATGTTCACGTACGCTCACGAGACTCAGCACGAGAAGATTGTGCGCGGTATCGCCTTGGGCATTGCTCTCATCATGTTTGGACAGCAGGAGGGTGCCGACAGGACGATCCAGCTTCTCCTTGCGAACCCCGACCCCATCCTCCGCTATGGTGGTGTTCTCACGCTCGCCATGGCCTACTGCGGTACCGGTAGCAACAAGGCCATCCGCAAGCTGCTTCACCTTGCCGTCAGCGATGTGAACGACGACGTCCGCCGTGTTGCCGTTATGAGCTTGGGCTTCATTCTCTTCCGCAAGCCCGGCAGCGTACCTCGCATGGTCGAGTTGCTCGCCGAGTCTTACAACCCGCATGTGCGCTACGGTTCGGCCATGGCCCTCGGTATCGCGTGCGCCGGAACTGGATTGGACGAAGCGATTGACCTGCTCGAGCCCATGATGAAGGACCCTACCGACTTTGTCCGCCAGGGTGCGCTCATTGCCCTGTCCATGATTTTGGTTCAGCAGAACGAGGTTATGAACCCCAAGGTTGCAGCCATCAGGAAGACGCTCAAGAAGGTGGTTAGCGACCGTCACGAGGAGCAGATGACCAAGTTCGGTGCCGCGCTTGCCCTCGGTATCATTGATGCCGGTGGCCGCAACTGCACCATTGGTCTTCAGACCCAGACGGGCAACCTCAACATGGCGGGCATTGTTGGCATGGCAGTGTTTACCCAGTACTGGTACTGGTTCCCCTTTACCCACTTTTTGTCTCTTAGCTTTGTGCCCACGTCCATCATTGGTCTCGACAGTGATCTGGCCATCCCCAACGTCAAGTTCCACTGCGCTACCCGTCCCAGCTTGTTCGACTACCCACCGGAGCAGGAGGTCAAGGTGGAGGAGGGACCCGCCTTGGTCACGACTGCGGTTCTGTCTACCACGGCGCAGGCCAAGCGCCGCGCCCAAAAGAAGGAGAAGGCGCAGCGTCGTGAGAGCATGGACATTGACACGCCGGCTGTTTCCAAGACAGCTTCCCAGCCTGCTGCCGAGGACAAGATGGATATCGACGACGATAAGAAGGCCGCCGCCAAGCCTGAAGAGTCCAAGGAGAAGAAGGAGGGTGAGTCTGGCGAGAAGGAGGCAACTGGCGCCACCGACGCCAAGAAGAAGGCGGAGAAGGAGAAGGTTGGCTACGAGATTGAGAACATGTCTCGTATTCTGCCTGGCCAGCTCAAGTACATAAGCTTCCCGGCTGGGCGTTATAAGCCAGTCAAGAAGGTGAGCTGCCCTGCATCACTTAATCTACCTAACTCATATCTTGTGTACTAACTAACTTTGCCTCCAGCCTACCGGTGGTCCCCTCCTCCTTTTCGATACCCAACCTTCGGAGGCCAAGTCCCTTGTAGAGGAAAAGCTCAACAAGGTAACCACGGAGCGCGCCCCCGTTGCCGGCGCCGGTGCTTCGGGTGCCAGCGATGGAACCCCCCGTCTCTCTGGCGGGGCGGCGCAATCGCTCCTTAGCCAGCTCCAAGGAACGGGCGCTTTCAACCGGTCCAGCATGCGGGAACTCAGCGAGCTGCTGCAGCTTGGCCAGCGTATGGAGCAGGATGCTTCTGCAGGACTCGGGGAGAGCAGAGCTCGCGGTGCTGGGGGTGCTGCGGCGGGAAGTGGAACTGGAGCTAGTGCTACGGCTGGCAGCGGTGCTGGTGCGGCTGCTGCTGCTGCGGTGTTGAATGCTGTCGATGAAGATGCCGAGGGTGATGAGGAGGCGCCGACGCCGGCGGAGTTTGAGTACTTTACTGATGCGGAGGCGGATGACGAAGAATAGAGGTCTAAGCGGAAGCCAAAGAAGTAGGAAATAGATGGTGGTGAAATGAAGGGTGAAGAGAATGAATAGACGGGCATTGAAATCTTGTCAGGGTGTTATGTGTCTGTGGCTGGTGCCATGGTGGTGAATGAAAGCGATGGAAAATGAGATGAACGGTCATGGTTTGATTGAAGGCCCAGGTGGTCTTTACACTAAGTTAAGCATATACAGTAGGAAGTATCTTGCATCAAGACCCATTATCAGCGATACTAGAAATCAGCGATCACACTACTCGGATTGTACATATTACTTGAGAACTGATCCATCCAGCAACATGTCGCGGTGTGAGATCCGTGTTTGGAAACAGTTGTCCAAACAGGAATCACACAAGTTACTATACTAACATATTTCGGAGCTATGCTGTGGTCCGTCGTTAAGAGTCTAATACCCGCCCTTGAATCACATGCAAGAGCCCTACAGCGGATTCCCCGGGGAGGGCGCGACGTCATCGACCAGTCCAGGTCCCTGTGGAACAACTTGGATTTCTTGGCAGCAATGACGACGTCGTTCAATCGTTTGTTTCCATGTGTTTTGTCTCTGGTCTTTTCTTTGAAGTTGATAGTCTGGTCTGGTCTGGTACCTCCTTCGTTACACATCTGAAACTGATAGAAGTTAGTATCTGGAATTCACTCCACTTTACATAGCAGTCTAGTCCTCCCCCCGATTTTTTCTTCATCCTTTCCTTTCATCCAGGCATTGCTTTCATCCTACACCACACTAGAATATTCAGTCCTGGTCTTTGTATCTACCCTCCAGTTAGTCGACAGTCATTCAGTCATCAGTCAGACTCATACACCAGAAGAGCAACTACAACTACAACTACAACGACAGAACACCACGGACTTGATACCCAACACCACCTTACTGAACACCTTCACCTCCACCAGCCCAATAACCAACACCTAACACCCAAACAACCCCAACCTCAGCTCACAAAATGCCACCACCCCCCCGAACCCCCGAAAACTACACCCTCCGCGTAACAGCCGGTCCAACCTACGACCTCGCCACCCATGTCGAGATTCCCATCAACTCCCCTCACCTAACCCACATATCTTCTCCTTCTTCTTCTTCTTCTTCGACCACGGAAGCAGGGATGGACATCGACCTCACCGTGCGCATCCAAAACTATCACCGCGGTTTACCGAGGAACTCCCCCTCTACTTCTCCCTACTTTGACAGGGAGCCGCATAGGTATAATAGGGATCAGTACAGTATCGGATTGAGATTTAGGCCGCGGCGGCCGGGGACGTCGACTGAACCTACCTCTGCTAAACCTGCTGGGGATGATGGGCAGGAGCGGGATGGCGCCGGCGAGAATGGGGAGAAGGATATGAACGAAAAGGACGGAATCCCAGCGACAGACCTCCAATTCGGCAACGACTTTGACCACCCTATCCGAAACTACCTGCCGCCGGGCGTCAACACGGCAATGAACATCCTCAAGTGGTGGATCGACCCCGGACTCGAAGGGGATGCGTATGCGGACCAGCCATATTTGTATGGACCGGCGCTGTCGAGTTTTAATGCTGTTAGGGTGGGGAAGGGGGAGGAAGATGAGAGTAAGGGGGGGTTGTGGGTGGAGGAGGGGGCGTCCGATTCGGAAGGGGAATCTGAGTTCGATGCTAATTCTGACGACGACGACGACGACGACGACGACGGCAGGAACGATAAGGCTACGGAAACCGGGGATGCAGAAGGACATGGACATGGACATGGACACGGGCACGAGAAGGAGAAGGAGAAGAAGAAGCATAAAAAAGGAAATGGGAGGAAATCAGGTAAACAGTGGAGAGAAGAGGTCCTTGCTGGCTCGGGAGTCGGGAACGATGCCAAGAAACGCCAAAAGTGGGCGTTGAAGGAGGATGCGAAAACGAAGTGGGTGTGGGAGTATGGGCGCACGTATGCGGTCGATTTCTATAATCCGTATATCGATTTCGGCAAGTGCGAGCTCAAGTTACCGGGTTTTGGGGTTAATGTTTTGAGGTACTGGGATGGGGAGACTGGGTTGCGGTATGTTTGTTCTTTTTTTTTTCTTTGTCCTTCCCCCCTTTTCCTTTTCTTTTTTTTTTCCTTTCCTATTTTGACCTCTCTCCCTTTTCCTTTTCCTTTTTTTCTCCTTTTTTTTTTTTTTTTTTCCCACTCCTCTCCCGTTTTCCTTTTCCTTTTCGCCCCCCTTTTACCTTTTTCTCCTTTCCCCCTCTCGCTTTTCCCTCCTTTCTTTCTTCTTTCCTTTTCTTGTCCCCCTTCCCCGCCCCTGTCTCTCTCTCTCTCTCTTTTTTTTTCCTTTCTTTTTTTCTTCTTTTTTTTTTTTTCCGAGCTCTACACTTCAATCTCAAAAAGCCACTGTTCTGTTCATGAACGCTCACACTAACAACAAATAGATACGTCCTCCGCAACCGCCTCACCAAAAAACCCTACCTCGTCATCCTCTTCACCCTCTACCCAAACGACATGGTAAACGAAGACGGCACGCTCAAGTCCGAGGCGTTGAAAGTGACGGCTAGGGCTAGTGGAGGAGAGAAAGATGAGCAGGTGAACTATGGAGAGAAAGAGGCCGTGGATGGAGGCGACAAGTTTGATGCGGACAAGGCAGTTGAGGAGGCCAAGAGCAAGTTGGAGGGTGTTACCTTGGGTGCGGGTGAGGGTCCAAGGGGAGGTGCAGGTGTTGGCGCGGCTGATGATGATGTCGATTGAGATGGTGATTAAGTAGCCATGTTCTTGGAGGGGTGGGATCGGGGGGGAGGAGAATGAGTGAGACTTGGAGCCTAAGCCGGGTGTCAGTTATTAGAAGTAGGTATGAATTAAACTCTAGTTGTGTCTGTGCTGTTACTGATAATACAATCAAGGTTAAGGACGTTGAGTTATCTCTACGTCTTCTAACCGCTTACTAGTCACCACCTGACTCTACACGCTTCCCGGTAAAAGCGGCTCTTTGTTTGATAAAGTCATGGAGTCACTGAATTATCCTCATCTCCCCTTCTTTCTCTCCCATTTTAAGGAAAGATAAGCCTGGACTACGTATCTACGCCCAATGCTGTATCTGACGATTTCCTTAACTAAGACTACCCCACAGTAAGGAGTTTCGACAACGAAACCATTCGCAGCCCGGTATATGACTGTGACATCTCGTCTCCGACCTCCGGGACTGGTTAGATGGTGCCGAAAAAAAGTGAACAACACCTCGCCAAACACGTTACTACCTAGTATATGACACAAGTACCAATCTTCCCAAGATCAAGCCAAACATGCTAATAATCCGCTGATATCCAAGTCCTCCATCCGTCCATCTTCTTTCCTTCCTCCCGCCGTCGTTAGTATAACCCAATAATCTAGTATTGTGCAGGTAAGTGGCTCCGGGTATCCGTTCCATACAAATGTCTTTTCCCTTTCACTAGGTTGCTCTTCGATCGCTTTCTCGTTGGTCGCTTGCTCACATACACGCCATACTTGTGCCTTTCGCTTCCAGTTCCTTCCACAAAAGACCAAAAAAAAAAAAAAAAAAAAAGGGAAAAAAAAGAAGAGAGTCAAAAGCCAAGGGGACCTCACACAAATAACTACCTCTACCTAAATAAATATGGCATAAAAAAACCACCACTCAGTACATCTACAACCGCTCACCACCTCTCTTCTTCAAGACGGACGCGTGCAAACAGGGTTTCGGTGTCGTGGCCTTCCAGCTCACGAACAAATGCAACAGTGAAGACATACCAGCACAAGGGCGCGACTTGCGCTCCCTGCTCGTGCCCACCTTTGGCGCCTTGATTCGCTTGGTTGGCAATCGCGCCTAAATCCTCGACAATGACTGGGCCGCATTGAATCCAAGCTCTCATCCAAGCCAAAGCGAAACAAAGCTTTAATTCAGTTACGGCCTTCTCTACAAGAAGCCATCGCAGGCCCTTGAAAAAGACCTCGTCTTTGCCGAAGAAATCGACGCTGAACGCCTGAAAGGAACTCGCGCCGCCGACGTGCATCGAGGGCGGGAACATTATTCGTCGCAACATCGCTCACCAACGTCTAGAGGCCGAGCTCGGTGTGCTTGTCCGCCGTCCTGGAAGTTACGAATCGGTGAGGCAACTTTACAAAAAGGTGGGTGTGCCCCATGCGCTAGGTGATCTTGATACTCGAGGCAGGTCATGCCTCTGGCTGCGTGGCCTCTTCGTGGCAGCTTGGACAAATGTCGACGAGCCAATGGGGACAGGTGATGTTTTCTGTTGTTGGTTTGGGATGGTCGCTGTGGGCTCAGGGACGACGTAGATTTAGTCGCAGTTGGTGGTGGGACAATTCTGCAATTTGTTTCGGATGGTGGTGGATTGCTGGATGAAGTCAAGTCATCTTCGCCATCGATGGACACGTCGGCCCTATAAGTCTGGTCTTCTTATTGTATGCTTTTCAACCATTCCGTTGAACATGCACCCGCTATTCCTCATGTTCCGCTAGGCTTTTCGTCTCAATTATGCCGAAAGAGTGAGGAAAAACGAAAAAAATTGTAAGATAGAATCGCCCGATGTCTAGACCTCAAGGTCTGCCGTCAGAACGTAAACAAAATCTTCCCGCTATCAGTTTTCATCCTGACTGTACTATTCATCGGACATCAACGACGACAAGGCCGTGGAGGAGGAAGAAGTGGACAAGCCCGGAGTAGTGCTGGCAGACGAGGAAGAACTTGAAGTGGCGGTAAAAGCCCCCGAAGAAGTTGGAGGGAGATTGGGATATGGAATCCACTCCATATCGACCTCTTCCTCGACAAGGATATCGGGCCCGAGCGGTGCCGCCTCGGTAGGGGCAAGTACAGGCTCTAACTCCACGGAGAGAGCGGGCTCGAAGAACATCTCCGGTTCATGGGAATCTTCGGCTTCGTCCGCGACGAACGCAATGGGGAGCGGTTCGGGTACCTCTAGTGTCTGAGCAGAAGAGGAGAAAAGGAAGCGGAGAGTAAGGAGGAAGTAGTGGACGAAAGGTCCGGCGGAGAATTGAATGAGAATGACGAGGAGGATAATAAAGAAGCGTAGGGTAAAGAGGAGGGCGGGGAGGCAGGCGAAGGTTGCGGCGAGAAAAGAGCGAAGGAGGAGTTCTCCCACATACACGCTCACCTCAGTGGGCTCAAACTCGATGTGGAGTGCGGGAGCATCTCCGCCTCTCTCTATCTCCTCTGTCGCCCTCTCCATCGCTTCCTCCCTTGTTTCCTCCTCCTCTCGCGCCGAGTGACGCTCAAGACTCTGCCTCACACTCTCCTCAACGTCTTCAACGGAGAGGTCGCCTCTGAAATCCTCTTCGAGGTCGTCATCTGCAGTCAGTCCAAATTGGTCGTTGCTAGGACCGGCGTATAGGATGACGCGGTACTCTTCCATGTCCTCCTCGCTCTGCTCGTGGAGATGGCTGTCCATCTTGTTGTTCTTGACTTAGCGGAACTGTTGGCGGGTCAAGAGGTTGGCGAATGTTCATGCGTTAATGGCGTGGAGGTCTTGACGATGACCGGTGAGAACTGTAGAGCACAGAGGTTAGTAAGTAGTTCAACACCAGGCAGGGTGAAAGAGACGGCCAGAGTGTGACCTACCAGACCTGATGGGGATTGATGAGGGTGAAAGTGACCTACACCGACCAGCTGAGGTAGGTAGATAGATGCCCGGGTAATTTAGCACCAGCTTGTGCCAGGTGCAAGAGAGTTGAACGACTGAAGACCGACCTGAGTGGAAGGTCTCTCACACTGTGTCGGGGGAAGAAGGTGTCAAGTAAAGCGACAGTAATAATGTGAGAGATGTTGTTCGCCCAAGAAGTCAAAGGGTAGAAGGCCAGTGTATATTGTGGTCTCTCGTACGGTACCTAGTTGAAGAGAAGGAAGCCTGGATTGACTTCAAGGAGCCCTGAGGGAAGGAGGGATTGGCGAAGCTCCAAGGTACCTAGATTTGTATGTAGTTCGTACGGACAGGCCGATCGTAATCCGGTCCGTTGTCTGAAGAGAATGAGAAGAAGTGTTAAGGCCAGCCAACGAAGGATCAGAGGATGGGAACTTGCTTACTTCTTTCTACCTCTGGTCAGGGTGGACAGAGCGAGAGATTTCGATCAGAATGTCACCAGGTTGAATTTTTGTGACGGGCAGCGTGACCAAGGAGAGTCCTTTACAGAAATAGAAAAAGAAGAGGATACCTCGACTTCTGGGAAGGAAGGAAGATCTGCGAAGTCCCAAGGTTGTCTTGGTGTAGTGTTGTCTGAAGTAAGATTCACAAGATGTTGTGTTCCATGGAGGATGAAGATAAAAGAAGAAAACCTGAGCTGGATGAAGGGGACTCGAAGGCCTTTTATATAGGTACATCCTGGAACAGTTAGTCGTCGCTTCAGGTTGACATAGGTTAACTGTCCTCTCTGTTCGTTTCAGTTTGCTTTCGATCGCAGATTCCGTATGCTCTGCCGCTGAGGGAGATGACGCAACAGCGCAACTTTTTCCCAGAAGGAAGTGGAAAGCATGCATCTCATCGATCGTTTAGTGTACATATGCATAGCAAGTGAAATTTCCCGCATGTCATTTCCATGACGCTCTGGGGTTTCATGTCAGGCTTGAAGTGTGTTTATGTCCTTGAACCTTTTGCTGCTGCTATATATGTGTAGTCGGAGGATTGACAGACGAGGCATAAATAAGTCCCAGTGTTGCCTCCTTGCCTGTATTTAATGACAGCTCTTCAAGACTGAGCTACGAAAGGGACAAAGGATCAGGTAGCCAACATAAAGCTGCTCATCACACATGATGTCCTTGGCCTGGCAATAACCCCCGAGAAGCAGGCAGGAAAAGAGAGCCTGTAACAGCGGAGTGATCAAGGATTCACACAAGCCAAATCAGGACCATTTTGTAAACAATGTGGGCTTGCTTACAAGATTGCCGTCAGATTTGACTTGTTTCCAAAAGGACACGTTTTCCATTCTGTGACGAGTGACGGAATCGATAGCGATTAAGAAATGCTGGGTTTTCCTGAATGGATCGGCGAGTTCTATGCATAAAGTTCATGACTTATTTAAGTGAAAGAATAGTCGCACCAGGAATGAGAGAGGTTTTACTCTTTTCTTCTTTCCTTGGCTTCTCTCTTTTGAATATCTCTACTTACTTGTAAAGTTCATGTTCCTCGTGATATCTCAAACCCTAAATTTTGCTGTATTCCCTCTAGAGAAGTACCTCTAAGTATATGGAAAAGACACCGACAACGAAACAAGCGAGCTAAGCTTCCTGCGAGGCACGGCAACTTGGACTGACCGGCTTAGTCGTATCTATGAGCTCACGGCTGTCACGCTTTGGAAGCTTCAAGGAAAATCGGATCATTAGACCCGAGAGATCTCCTCCAGAACTCACGATGATGGGGTGTATCAGATCCAGAAACCAAGGGAAAACTTGGAAGATCTTGGAGAGACGATGTAGGCTAGCCCGCAGGTTGGCAACTGGACAGCATCACATCTGCAAACCAAGGTAAGTGGGAAGATGCTGCCATCCACAACCCCAACGTGAGAAAACCATGTTGATGCGCACTCCAGGCAAGAACTTGCCAGAAGAGAACGTGGCCAAAACTCACATCAGGGCGTAGGCGCATGCCGAGGCAGACGGACGTGAAAGACACTGACACTGTGTCCTCCGTCGACGCCAGGGGGGCGAGGTGGATGGCCATCTTGCTTACCAGACAGCTGCGGGCAACGACGAAATACGAGGCAGGACCGCTTGGTTTACCTTGTACCAGTCACATCCGCATCTGACGAGCCAAGATCAGTCTGCATTATCGCGCCATCTGATTCCAGCAGCAGTGCTTCTGAGCTCTGAAGCAGTGTGTGGGTGGCGCCTGGGCCGTTGGCAGGTGGGTGCATGCTGGGCTCCAGCTGTTGCGAGGGTATCAAGAGAGGAGGGTCTGTGCCGCCCCTCCTACCGGAGCTGACGAGGGCAGCAGCCTCAGGTACCGCAACCTTACGAGAAGCTGTCAGGGCAAGCCAAGGATGATGCTTCAACCCGGGCCTCACTTTCTCTCCATCGCCACGGAACGAAGGGCCCGATGACCCACAGAAGCTCCGCCTTGTGGGCAGCTTCATGCCGTCAAAACCATGGCAGGGACCCAAAGGGAAGCGAAGCAGAAGTCGCCGAGTGGAGAAAGGGAAGAGGAAGACAAAGGCCTGAAGGACTTTCTACAGCGGTCATCTGGAGCGTGTAGGAGGCGCCTAGCCAGTACTCGTCAGGAGTTGAAGCAACCGTGACGCCCCCCGAAAGAGAACTAAGGCCAGGGGATGTTACGAGCTGACGATGCTAAACAGCAGAATACCTACCCCAATTTTCCCCAATTTTCCCCAATTTCCCCAAATTCCATGAAAGATATGCCCCTCAGCGTGTAAGCGTACGGTAAATACGCAAATTTCGAGCCTACGTTGGTCCGTTTCCTGTAACACCCCCCCACCCTTTCATGTCCCGACGAGTTGGCGAACAACGCTTTCCTGTTGAACTAAAGCCTACGGCCCCCATCGTTCAAGCGCACAGACACCCATCTGTTCGTACTGCTTTCCTTCTTCCTGCGGGCAAGCACGCCGCCAAGTTGGCAGGTTCAGCAAGCAAACAAGTTCTCCTCGGGGAAGAGCTACCCTTCAGCTCTGTGCGCGGCAAGCTGTCAACACAAGGCATGAACGGCGGAAGAACACCTGGAATTCACCAAGCCCTGACACAGACAGCTACTGTCTTCTAGTCAATGGATGGTGCCCACTCAGAGCAAAGGAGCCATCGAAACGGCCATACCTGAGAACAGAGAGGGAAGCAAAACACCCGAAAGAGCCCCCATAGCTGTCGCTGTGAGTACTGTAGAAGGCCTATATTCACCCGCTCGTCGTCCCAAAGGGAGGCGGAACGACGCGAGAAAGCCCTGTCTTTTCTGTCGGCTTCCATTCATTCAGCAGTGCACCTCCTCCCTTTAACCCAGAAACATTGAGCTGACAATCACAAGTGAAGACAGGCAGAAGACGAAACAAAGAAAATGACGATCGTTCAGCTACTGTAGTGGCACTTTCGCTTCGACAAGTTCGCTCATCATTCTTTCCCACTGCCGGACAGCCCGGGAAGGAAGTAACCAACGGGCACGACGATTGGTTCTGGGAAGTAGCGATGCTTCAGGTACTACGCGCTCACAAAGATTGGATACGGCCAGTCTGTCAACTAGGGGTACATCGGCATCTCAGCAATCGGACGTTCCTTCTAATTCTTTCTTTTGGCTAGTTAGGCCAGTTTTCCCCCAATTCCCGTCCAGCTGCGCCCGACAAGATACCTCTAGGCTTCTGCGCTGAGATAACTGTCAGTCACTTCTACCTTGGCCTTCGAGTAGCTGGCTACCTAAGATGGGGCCATCGCTACGAGGGAGAGTTTCTTCATTTTACACTGAAAGGGTTCTCGAGACAGCGGGAATCGGAAAGTTCCGAGCATGGTGCTCTCATCATCAGATCATTGAAGGCACGTGGCGTGGCCGGGGATGAAGTCGGTCGTCTTTGATCTAGATTGGAAACAACCAGGGTCGTGGCCGAGCCGTCAGGGCTGACAATACGGTACCTTCTCTGGCCCGAGAGTTGATTTCCAACTGAAGACATGACTGAAGGCCGCCGGGGGGGACCTGGGGCACTGGGGCACTTGGGGGTCTGCACCCCCGTTCCACTTGCATCCACTGCGTCTCGTCCAGCCAATAGGATTATTGGTCTTACACGGACCGTAAGGTAAGGTCCGGTAAAGTATTCCCGGCATGCTGCGCCGGATGTTTTTTTGGTATCCGCCGTACAAAAATGTAAGTATAGGGAAGTATTGGTACTTGTGAGCGGTGGTGCGGCCCTAGACTGTAGGTACGTACCCTACGGTAAGGCTACCTACCTTTCGTCGAAACTTGGGTACCCTCTACCCGTTGGGGAGGGGCTCAGGTTTCTTGTCGCGTTTCCCCAACTCTTGCTCCCCAGCAGGAAGGCCCGCTACGTTGCGGCGACAGGAGGGAGTTGCGATGATGGACCCACTTACGACTACACCCGCATCGCCGCGAGGCAAGTACCACCGATCGATGCTAACCCACACCCGCTCTTTGAGAAAGGAAGCAAAACAGCAAAACGGACCCAGGATCATTTGGGCAGTTGTTGGAAAGACCAAAGCGACGTAAAAATGCTGCTACAACAAAAAATATGGTAGTTCAACGGTGAGTGTCCTGCGGTGATGTACTTCCCCACTTCGAAACCGGGCGACGGGACCAGAGACAGCGCCAACTCTGACACCTAGAATTTGGCGCGGGAAAGCTGTCTCTGGTACCGACGATGGCCGAAATGAAGGGCGGAATTGTGACTTGTAGTGAGCAAGAACAACTCGCATCCATTTCGTAAACAGGGTAGGTACCTCCACATGCATCAACTCATCGATGCCCTGGCATTCCCTCATCATTCACGTGAGATAGGGCAGGGCTTCATGGCCCACAAGGTCAGACGAGATGATCATGAATGGTCTTTAATAATCCAAGGGGAAAATCTTTGAGTGCACGCTGAGCCCTCGCCGGGTGTCGCGTCTGTGGCGACACCTCTTGGCGCGTCGCTCAAATAACCCACCCACTGCACAGAGGCAGGCAAAAGCGGCGGTGCTGACCAGATATGAGTGTGCAAAGATGATCTCAAAGTGCATCTGCATCCGTGTACTCATGCATAAGTGCATGTAAAAAATAAAAATAAAAAATTACACTCGCCGTCACTTCCAGGTTGTTGCGTACCACAAGTGCTGCCCCCCCCCCCCCCCCCCCCCAATATGAAAACAAGAATAAAAATAAAAATAAAAATAAAAATAGAGAGTAAGAAGACGACCTTAGTTCTGCCAAACCTGGTCATTACTACAGTCCTTTACAGCGAACATTGGCGCGATAGACAGATACGTTTCTGAGCGCTCTTGAAAGTATATAACCACATGTTGGGCAGCAGAAGACTGGAACGCCGGTATGGCCGTCCCTCCGCAACGGCGGCCGCCCGTACAGCGTGTCCAGTGTTTTCCATCCTGGCATCTCTGGACACATGTCACACAAGAATATTTGTGAGTGAATTGGGAATAGCTGGCCGGTCCGCGGTCGGTCGGTCGGTCGGCATAGTGGGTGCTTATATCCATGTTTTGTGGCCTGGCCAGAACGGGCAGGTCCCGCACTCCTTCAGGTAGGTAGGTAAAGCAGCCATCAATCGATAAAGCCCGGTGAATTCAGTTAATTAGGTAGTACCTACTGCCCGGGCGACGGGATCCAACATTGCGTTCAACTGCCCGTCGCCGGAAGTGGAAGTGCTACTTATGGGGCTTGACCTGTCCGTACCAAGACAAAGTACTTGTACTTGAGAGGTGGCAAGCTTCCTTACATAGTACACGTGCTCTCGCTGTCTTCCACAACCTCGCCCCCCCCCCCCCCCCCCTTCTCCCACCTATCTCCCCTTAGGGCGTGTTCGTTACCACAGTAAAAAGTTAGGAGGGATATTGCATTACTGTGCAGATTCTACTGCATAGGACAGCTGCACTCCTGCAATATTAAGGCACGCTAAGACCTTTTACCTTATTGAGCTATGTTCGGTATATATAACCAATACCCCCCCCCCCCCCCCCCCCCCCCCCCCAGTGGTCCGAATCATCTTTTCAATTCTTCCCTTCTACAACCACCACAGTATATACACTGTGTAAATACTGTGTAGTCCAAATAGTAGCTTTCAATTGGGAATAGCCTTATTTACCGTCTTTAGGAATTTTTTTTTTTTTTTCTTTTTTTAAGCTTTGCGACGGTAACCCCTTATATTATAGGGGTGAAGCGCTATAGGTGGTTCTCAATTACGTTCCTTACTGCACTACGGCTCAAAATTGAGCTGTAGTACAGTAAGGAAATCGGTTAAGAATTAAGGAGATTCTAACCCTCTGATTGGTCAAATCGACGATTTGGAGAAAGTGCAGGTGGTTGCAGGTGGTTGCAGCGACCTGTATGAAAATTAACTATTTTTACTGCGATTTACCGAACACTACGCAGTTCAGTAAGCCAGTATGCTTACTACGACCCGAACCCTGCAAATCTAAATACCCTCTAACTTTTTACTACGGTAACGAACACGCCCTTAAAGTTTTCTAGTTAGGTACCTACTAGGTAGTTAGGGCCAGACCTTTCAGTACATACATACCTATACAGGACGACGACTGCAGCTGCCCTGGGATGGAAGCAAAGAACTTGCTACCTACCTACCTAGAGGTACCTAACAATGGAATCTGATGAGAAGAGATATCGTCAGACAGAAAACCTCTTTGGTCTGGGTGAAATATCGCTGTCGACTTTCGTACCTAGAGATCGAGAAATCAGAAAAAAAAGAAAATCGAGATTTTTATCACGCGTACTTACGCGTAGGAAAAAATCGCAGGATACATGTACCTAGGTACCTACCTTCGGATCAATTTCCCCAATAGAAAAACCGTGTAAATGTACAAGTACCTGTACCTGTACCTGTACTCTCATGCGGCTTGTGTTTGTTTAATGTGACATGAATGGTAGTTACTAGAGGCACAGTGAAATCGAACTATTTCCATGTACCAGAAACCGGGAAGAGACTGGGTAAACGGGGGCGTATGCCCACCTACATCATATCTGCCAGGATCTTCTCCCGGGGGGTGCAGAGCTGCTTCCTTAGCTACGGGACACTTATCAATCTCTAGGTACCTACTCAAAGCTGCATTCCATTTCCTGAGTGCCTGGAATTGCTGGTAGGTTTTTACAAGTGCGCCAGTGGCCAGGACATTGTCACGAGAGTCGGTGGTGGTCCATTTATGTAGAGGTAGTGTTGTGAACAGTGATGAATTGGATTCGATGGAAGCCCGCACCGACGAGCACAACCCGCCGTCCTAAGCTACAGGTATCCGATCCTGCTGTAAGCATCCCAAGCAAACCAGACTCTTACCCCCAAAAAGCCCCGTTCTGCCCGCCTCTCCGAATCCTTCCTATTCCCTTCGGGTTCGGGGGTGTCATCGTCGTCGTTGTTGCCATCGTCGCCGTAGTCGTCGTTGTGCTGCTCTCCGGGCATCCTCTGAGGGTTGTGGCGGCGGCGGCACCATCATAGCGGCCTCCAATGATGTGCCCATTGGGACCTCGGGTTCCTGCGGGGCCGTCTCTCTGGAAGGAGAGGACGGGGTAGTGGGCGGAGAAGGTGTCTGCTGAGACACCTCCTGGTTGGACCCCGGTGAAGGGCTGGGACTCGGGGCCCGGCTGTCCCTGTCCGCTGCATCCGCTGCCACTCCGCTCGAAGTCGGAGTGGGGGCCCCGGAGCGGTCCAGGTTACCGGGAGGTGTGTGAGGACCTTCACCAGCCATGTTGTCGAGCTATAATGGAATGTCAAGGTCAATGTTGTACTCGACAAAGAAGCGCGAGGGAGGTATCAATAGGATGAAAGACACATACATGGCAAAGGCTTCAAGGCTTCTTTGCGGGTACCTTGCAGGAAGGTGGAAACTGAATGATTCAGTTAATCGGGGCTTGAGAGGTTTGAGTCATGTTAGCATGCGTAGCATGGCATGAATGTTATTGACAGCAATGTCCACGAGAGATGCTTACATGTACTAAGAGTGAGTACAATGAGATCAACAAGGTAAGTGCGTGGTAGGTAAGGTGCACGCAGGGATGGATGTCGAACCCAAAACCGCCAGGAAACGAGGTTTGAAGCTTGGAACGAAGAGCGGGCAGGCAATTATGCCTCTGATGAAAGAACCAAAAGCAAGTGAGCTTGGGTGGAAGGGATACCCCTAACACCTTTGATTTGGCACACAATGGCAGTGACTAACGGCGCTCAGTAGTCGGATGTTTGAGCTTGAGTTTCTGAGAATTATTGTGCCCTGATGGTCGAGAGCCCCATTTTATAAGTTTTTCTCAAAGCCGTTGGAAGAAAAATAACAAACCCAAACACCTTGTTTCTGCAGCGATTCAAACCAGTCCAGGTTTCCTGTACCAATGTCAGTTGAAATGGACATATTGGTAAGCAGCTGTTCTGACAACACGGGCCGCACGTATGTAACACAAATGCACACGACCCTGGAAACTTTGATCATGACCTTGCACAGCTTTGACTTGGCGGCATTCTTTCTGTCTGTAGTGCAGACGGGATGCTCTTCTGCCCCTAACCCAAAGGCTTTCTGCCACCAAGGAAAGGCACACGGTACTGTAATGCTGTCGAAAGAATGCATCCCTTTAAACATGAATCGGGCTTGTGGATACTGATATAGTCTTTTCTTGTGTCCTGATTGTCCGTAGGCACATAGGCGCAGACAGGCCAAGGGAATTTTGGATAGATCCCTGGTGAAGCTCTCGGAACACACCTAAAATTCCAGCTCGGTTTGCCTGAACCTCCATGTCGAGAGATGGCCCTAGGTAGATACGCAAAAGTGTCCGAGTCGTCTTCTGCTTTGCGTTCTTCCCCCTGTGTCTCGTTGTCTCCTTCAAGGCGGCAGTACTCCAACACCGCCCAGTGAAATGTGAGAAGCCTACTATCAACCGTAGCCGGCGACAGATTCGAGCGTCATGAATGAAACGTGAGCTTGCTCCAATTAGAGTTATTTCCCTCATCCGCTCCAAGAAAATGACTTCATACTTCTTAGGCCGCAGGTGATAGGTGGTAGCTGGCACAACTTGGTTTGGTGGTGAAAATAGGCTGGTAAATTGATGCCCTCAAACCCGACTCATGGTGCGCAACACCAGCGACACGATGCGCGCAGCAAAGCAGGGAGATGGTGCATGAGAAATTTTGTCGAACGATGTTTGAGTCAAGGTGATTTCACGTGCTGGTTTGCTGACGAATCTTTATTGGTGTTGGAAAGCAACTTGGCACTGAAGCTGGAGCCGGGAAGCCCTAAAGTCCATTCGGGGAGTCGAGAGACAAACACCCCAAAAGGAAAAAAAAAAGGGAAAAAAAGAAGAGAAAAAAAAAGAAGAAAAAAAAAAGAAACGAAGACGGAACACCTGACAGGAAGCCCATCGCAAGAGGTCCTTGCTGGAATTGGTAGAGGGGCGCACAGTTGTTGTTGTTGTTGTTGTTGTTGTTGTTGTTGTTGTTGTTGTTGTTGTTGTTGTTGTTGTTGTTGTTGTTGTTGTTGTTGTTGTTGTTGTTGTTGTTGTTGTTGTTGTTGTTGTTGTTGTTATTTCGCTGTAAGGGTGGTCTCCGAGATTTGCCCGCTAAACTATGATGCAACTACTGGAGACCAGCCCCTACATCTCCCACTACCGCTGGAGCTCATCGCCCCATGAGGTGCCGACATGGAGCAATGTATAGCTGGAGAGCTCCAGGACGTAACTGTTGTCTGTTTTCTGAAGTGGTACCGTTTGTCTCGCAAGTTTAGATTCGGCGTCGTGCAGAAGACGCAGGGTTCAACATTGCCAAACTGCTTTTGGCGCCCGTCAAAGAGCGTATACGGGTTTGTCGGACACACACCGTCAACCCTACATGTCAGAAGTCCCATTTTGTAGAATGATGCGCTTTTGTTCTGTTTCAAAGTTGCGAGCTGGACTTTCGGGGGCTCAAGGAGTCAAAACCGGAATGTCGCGTTTATTACTTTGGATACGACGTTAAGCTCGAGGTATCAAAATCTTCGGTTCCAGCTCGTACGGGAGTCAGTCTGAGATGTTCGATTCACAGCCCCGAAGCTTCACATGACACAGTCCTGATTGGCCTCGGTTAGTACATTATAGCAGTGTTAATTGGGGAACGGAAGAGGGGGGTGGCCTCAAACATACATGTTCTTCCACCTTGCGGGGAGGTGTTGGGAGGAAAACGAATAACACACAAGAGAGTGTCCGGTTCGCCAGTGGAGATGAAGGCATGGTGCAGGAAAGCTCCGACCAAGAATTCGAGACCTACTTATGTTCCCTAACAATGAGACTGGGGCACTTGACCTGCCTGCTGCCTGCCCGCAGATGAACATTTCAAGGTCTGCCCGTCTCGAGTTCTTCGTTAAAATGCCCGTGTACGTAACTACCTAGGCGGCACTCATGTGAATTTGGCAGGAGCTCATGAGACGCCGAAGATCGTGAAGATGTCACGTCTGGGTGACACTTGACGGAAAATGGAAGAATGGGGTGGTTACTGCCTTCCTTCCATGCTTGGCGGTGGTTCTCCTTCCTTGAGGTTCTTTCCTTCCCCACATCCACCGCATCCATGTTATGAGCTTCAAACATATGTATTCTGGTCACATATACCTACGGAGGAAGCCGTGACTGGTCATTTCCTGTGAAAATTATTCCTAGAAGAGGTACTTTCTTGAAAGGTACGACACATGCCTGAGTGAGTCGCGGCTAACCTAAAGCGCCCGCAAAGTACTCTACCAGAGCTGGTACATCAAGGCCATTACCAAGACTGGACCTGGAAGATGTATCCGTGATCGTCAAACTCGAGCACAAAAATCAGGATGGATCAACATCAGGCTACCCAGTGTCACTAGTATCAACATGCCAAGGCGTCTGTCAAATGCCCTGAGAATGATCCGGCTTACTGTCAATGTCCTGATTCTCGACGTTATTGGAAGACAATTTCAACTAACTACCCACTCCTCTCAGCTATTTACCATAAGAATTACTGCGCAGAGGGCAGGATACTCTATTATTCCACGAGCGGCTGTGCATACAAACTGATCCATCTCTCTGTCTCTCTCTCTCTCTCTCTCTCCTCTTCTTTTTATTATTTTCATTTTCTTATTTTTATTTTCTTCTTAGCACGAACCACACACAGCGGCAGGTTAACCAAAAGACAAAATCTAATTGTCAATTCGATAGTCAAAGACAAGTCGTTCCACTCGGGCTCGGCCGCGGACATCAAATCATTATGACAGTCACCCTGATATCGACCCATTACGCTTCTTCGCAATTCGTAACATAGGTGAAGTAATCAGCATCATCATTCCGATATGGTCAAAGCTCCCGCCTTGCATGAAACGAGTTGAGGGATGGAGGGACGCGCTCTCTCTATCTCCACCCGAGATGTTCTCCTCACAGATGCCATGTCCATTTGGAGTCGAAAGGCGGGAGCAAATGTACCCGTGTGTGATTACGGGATGAACGTTGCATTCAATTACTGCGGTGTCAGCAGCACATCGATTCAGGCTCAATTGAATATTGAATGATGGTTCAATTGGACCATGGATGGACTAGAGCCGAAGCAAGTAGTTATACCACTCTGTCATCGTCTACTACAGCTTTTAAAGCGACAACTCCCACGTCCCGATCGCGCTTCAAGTCCTTCTTGGAGATCCAGCGCGCAAATACCAATCATAGCAACACCCGACTCCAACACCCAGTAGCCCAACATGATGGAGCACGAACTCGCAGAACTCAAAAAGCAGGTACTCACCTTGCAAAAAGAAATTTCGCGCGTCTCCGGTAAGCACCCAACTATCATTTACCCGCATCGCATTTCCACTTCCTAATAAACAAACATCCAGACGAAGCCGAAATCCGCAAAACCCACCACAAATACGGCTACTACCTCGACAAATGCCTCTACAACGAAGTAGTCGACCTCTTCTCCAACCGCCCCGACACCTTCGTCGAGTTCCTTGGCTCGCGCTACCTCGGCAAAGCCGGCGTCGAGCGTCTCTACAAGAAACGCTTCGCCGAGACCTTCGTCGCCGGCCGCAACGGTCCCATCCACGGCTTTCTGCTCGACCACATAATGATGCAAGACATCGTCGACGTCTCCCCCTCAGGCGACCACGCCTGGTGCCGCATGCGTGCCCTGATGCAGGCCGGCACTCATCACTCTATCGAGAAAGACCTGCCGCTGGGCCACAGACAGTGGTGGGAAGGTGGTCTGTACGAGAATGAGTATGTGAAGGAAGACGGGGTGTGGAAGCTTTGGAGGTATAGGTACTTTCCGTTTTGGCATGCGGATTTCGAAGCCGGGTGGAGCAAAACCAGGCCGAATTATGTGCCGTGGCCGACGAAGACGTTTCCGGAGGATCCCACGGGTCCGGACGAGATTCTCGAGAGAAAGATGTTGTGGCCGGATACGAGGGTGGTGCCGTTTCATTATCCGCATCCCGTCACCGGGAAGAGGATCAATATTGATGATTTGAGAGCGCCCAGGTACGGAAAAGGGGTGCAGGAGGGATGTGAAGAGCCTTTAGTATTGGAGTTGCCAGGTGGGAGCAAGTGGGAGGGGGCAGAGGAGCGGGAGAGTCGGAAGTGGGAAAGGGTGTTGCCTGAGTTGGTGCAGGACAAGGCGGAAAAGTGAGTGGTGCGGTAAAGGGGTGGGTTCCGTCGGTCTAAGGTCAGTTTTCGTTCCGTCATTCGGGTATTGCCGCAAGTCCACTCATGGGAGGCGTCGAGTGAAGGAAACACTTTTCAAAATTTCTCACGGGATTAGGTCCAGACCCCCGCAAGCATGCAACTGTCGGCGTGTATCAATGCAGTGCAGTGCAATGTTTGTCATGATGGCTTTGGTGGGGAACCCCCGGCCTACATGTATCTTCTATGCCCCAGGTATTCCTGCATACTACAATACCTGCTGCATGCCTGGTATTGACACATGGCTGGTATTGACACATGTCAGCGCCGTTGCTGTACTTGGGGTCTTGTCAAACTTGGTGATGCTGGCCCGCACGCAATGTAGATTTCAGGCAGTGACTTGGAAAACCGCAACAAAAGTTTCCCGATCAATCTTGGAGCTGGAATTACCAGCCTAGTCAAGGCCTGGGTTTGGTTTGACCTGTCGTCGTTCCTGTGAAGATTCGTCGCGGGTTGATAGCCTTGTAACAAATCGCGAGAAGTCATACCACAAGACAAGATGTGAGCTGTGAGATTTCATGGGAGTTTCCGTCACGACATCGTTGGTTGGTAGGTAGTACTATGGCCGTTCCAGTCGAGATCCGCCATTGATCTCTCCCTTCCATTTCCGCACTGTGTCAGGACACTTGCTCATCAATTCGGCCATCACGGTCAAAGAAACTCCAAAGTATCTTCAATGAATCTCCTGACATCTATTGTACTTTGAAGTCAAAGTTTTGGATGTATTTGCTCCACGCAGGTTGGATCATTGTCGAGTGTCCGGCCATCCTTCTGGCTCTTGTTCCCCTCTCTGAGCCCTCCGCCCCGCACTTGCCCGCACCTGAACATCCATCTTCCTTATTACCCGGCAACCACCAAACCACCAACCACGGTTCAGTGAACCATCGGAATGAAATCCTGGGACGGAAATTATTTTCATTTGTTGCGCATATGAGACCGACACTAGTTCCCATTCCCAATTGTAGTTCCCTTTGTCGAAAGTTCTTGCCGAGCACAGAAGGGTACGATGCCCCGTTCGTCCCTTCATTCAAGGAGTTACTTTGTTTACATACCCTAATAGAAACAGGACTAGTTGGCATTAACCCCGAGCCGTGAAGAAATAAAAAATAAAAGGAAAAAAAAGAGAAAAAAAAACATCCCAAGGCGGTCGACGAAGTTGACGACAGTCACAGCGTCACCAGCTGTTCAACGCCTTCATCTTAACACATATTCCCAACGTACGCCGAAAAGCAACCCCGCTGTAAGCATGAAGAAACCATCATGGAACTGAAGCAACCAAATCAAGTGAAAAGCACTTGCAAATGCCTTCAAGCTTCAAGCCACAGTCCCATCTACTGACACCCCAGATTTCCATTCCACCCTCACCCCCATACGATGAGCACGCGTGATCACCTACCTGGGTAGGCAATCTCCCTCCCTGCGTTGGCACTCCGCCCCCACCTTTCGCCCACATATCAGCACAATATCATAACAAGTACCTACCAAATTTCACTTCCCATTTCACACACCATATCCAAATGTACACATCAGCATTGTAATCCCAAGCCCACATCCCCGCCCCTCACAACTTGGCCCTCGAGAACTTGTCCTCCTCCCTCGCCTGCTTACTCACCCTCTTCCACATCCTCTTCCGCAAATCATGCCCCTCCATAAACGCTCTAAACCACTCCGGTCTAAACCTAGGCAACTTCCTCCCCAGGCCCCTCGCCGTCTCGCCCTCCCCTGCCAATCTCCTCAACGTCTCAAAGTACTCCTCAAACTCGGGATATATCAAACTGAACTTGGGCCCATCGCCCTTCTCCTTGATCCTCTCCTCCTCCCACTCCTGCATCTCCTTTAGCGTCGGCACCATCTGCGCGCGACCAGCCAGTATCCTCGCCGCATACACCGCTTGCCACTCAAACACCTTGAAAGTCAGCCCAGCGCCGACGGCGCCGACAAATAAGAGGGACGGATCCTTTTGCCAGACGACATGTTGGTAGAGGTCCGGGACGCGGTTGTTGCGCACGGGTAGCACCTGCGACAAGAAGGGGAGAGTCCAGGTGTACCCCGTGCCGAAAATGATGTGGTCCACGTTGGGGATGCATGTGCCGTCCACGAGATAAACGGTGCGGGTCTTGGGACATACCCTAGAAATAGACGGGTGGTTCTCGATGCGCGGATGCTTGAATGCCTCGTCGCCAAAGTATCCGTTGAATGTGTGTCCTACAGTAATGGCGTGCACGGGAACCTGGGCGGTGCGCGAGTGGGCGAGGTCGTAGGCGATGTCGGCGGCGGAGACGGAGGCGCCTACTATTACTACTTTCTGCGCGTGTCGTGGTGTCAGTCAGTTTTACCGATCAAAGCGAGATATCGAAGGGGATGTGTACAACGAACCTTATCCAAGTAAAGATCCCTCCCCCGGAACTGTTTACTATGAAGTACACTTCCCGGCCTCTGCCTCTCAAACGCCTCGAGACCTTCCACCGCAGGAATCCACGGCACCCAGTAATGACCACTAGCCACCACCACGGCATCGAACCACTCCGCCCACCAATAATCTTCTTGTTGTTCGCCTTCCTTGCGCAGCGTCACCTTCCACTCGTCGCCGACCTTTTCCACTTTCTCGACCGTCGTGGAATACGATACCAAGTCCTGATACCCGTTACGGTTCACTAGCCCTGCAATGTACCCCCGCACGCTCTTCCAGTGGCGGAACGGCGTGTCGGGACCGTGCAAGGCAATGGACAACTCGCTCTTTTGCGAGGGAAAGGGTTCCTGGCTAAACTCCATAGGGAGGGCATCGACGTTGGTTTCTAGGTAAGGATAGACGGAGGATTCGGTAAAGCGCTGTTGGTCTAGTTTGGGCGTGAATGCGGGGAGGGCGCCCTGCGGGATGGGAAGTGGTGGGTCGGCGGTGCGGTTGGAGAGGGAGGTGAAGTCGGTAAGCGGTTGAGGGCGGTTGTTGTTGTTGTTGTTGTTGTCGCCGATCCTTTTTTTTGGATGATAGTGGGCTTAGTGAGATGGATAGTACTTGGAGGAGGTGTGGAAGGAGGGACGGGTGTGAGCAAGACTCACCAGCATCCTCCTGGTCCTTCTCGTCTCTCAAACACGCGGATGAGATCGAATGTCCTTTCCTGGGCGAGGGCATCAATGGTGATGGCGCCGGCTGGGCCCGCGCCGATGACGGCTACCCTCTTGATGGGCCTTTTTGTCTGTTGCTGTTGTTGTGTTGTCCTGGACATGATGTTGACTGTTGTGTGTATGTGAGACTGAGACGAAAAAATGGACCGGGACATTGGGACAGACGAGATAAGACAAAGTGGTCGGCACTCGTACCCGTCTACGGCTATTTCTCACTGTCGTCGGATTTATCCCAACACGCTGCATGCAGATACAGCACAGGATATATTAGCCTAGATTTCGGGGTAATAAATCACCGAATTGAGTGAAATTTTGCTATCGGATCTTAGCCGAGTTAGTAGCCTCCGTAAGCCGGGATTAGCCCTGTTGTTTAGCGGCGGCCGGCAGTAATCCTCACCCGGGGTCCGATAGCGTCGGTTGATACCGTTCCCACACTCAATCGCCTGTGCAGTCTTGGCAAGAGGTGTATGTGCGTACATATACACACACACCGCATTTGACAAATCTAGCCATTTGACATCGCTTTACACGACTCAACTCAATCGTTTAATATCGAAATCTAGCCAAAACTAGTACAAAAAATCAATATTTTAATACTCTACATCGTACAATTATCTATTTTAATATTTATATTATCTTTTAAACCGTTATTAATATAGTATACTACCCTAATACCTACTAGAAGGCATTAATAATAATAATACTAGTAAATAACGAGCATCCTAATAACGTTACTAAAACTATTAATATAAATATAAGGAGTACGTAGAAATATAAACGCACTCTATTGGATATTAGCAAAGTATTTTTACCGTCGTAAGCTTCCTAAAATATTAGAAAACTTCCTATATAGGCGCTTAAAGTACAATATATACTATATTACTCTCTATACTTTATTAATTGTAACTAACATTGTAAAGGAAGTTATAAACCTCTTTATATTAAAACCCAATTTATACCTCAATAAAATCTATACTTTTCTAACCAATAAATATAATATATATATTTCGATCGAGACTGTACAGCGGCACCTTCGATAGGAGAAGTAGAAGAAGAAGCGACTCTATATAAAGGCATTACAATAATCCCCTATACTAATAGCCGAATAAATATTAAAAATCTCTTTATTTACTATAGAAATATTTATATTCTATAACGAATTTAGTATAAACCGAAAGGATAGTACTTATTATATTAATTAAATACCCCGCAACGTTATTACGACAATATTAAACAAGTTCGTACACAATATATAGTATTACCTCCTCCTAATTATTATAGTAAATAAGCTACTTAATATACTAATATTTAAAAGTACAACGGACTTAGCCGGAGTCTAAAATTAGATAGTAAAATACCTACTCCCTAAAATAAATCTATTTCCTAATTACAATAGTATTTTAATAATAAATAATACTAGCTAATACCCCCGTACCGAACTCCAATATACGTACAATTAAAAGGGGGTTCTATTATAGTATTTACCACCGTACTTTTCCGAATTTAACCCCATCGAAGTATACTTTAGTAACTTCAAATAGTAATTTAAAAAGGTATATTATAACAAAGACGGTAACAAAATATTAAACAACGACTTTACTATATTTTTTAAACAATTAGCGTAGAATGTAGGGTATAGAATATAATAGATCTATAGCTATTTTAAAAACGCAAAACTAATAATAAATCGATTTAATAATATTAATAAAGAATATAGCGAACTATATATTAATAAGTTAGTCGAATATAGAGAGACGGATACTATATTTAGGCGGCGGTAGAGAATATAAAAGGGAAAGATAGATTTATATATATTAAATTGAATTATATATTAAAAATACTAGAAATATTAGAAATACCAGAAGTGCCAGAAGTACCAAAAGTACCAGAAATTATATTTATCTATATAATAATACCAAAATACTAGAAATCCCCCTCTTTCGCTATAAATTAACTTATAATATTATTATCGCTCGCTAGGACCGCTAGCAATAGTACTACCCGCTATAGAAGCGAGAATTCTAGTAACGCTATATTTGAGTATAATATTAAATTACAAGTCTAAAATATATACTAATTAATTAAATTATAGTAATAGGGGTTAGAGGGTATATTTACTATAGTTTAACTATATTACTAGTACTACATACTTAATTTTAAGGAAGTCTTTAATACCGTCCCTAAATACCATATAGAAATCGTAACTAAACTCTAACCTCGTAAATTACTCTACTAGCTACTCTCTAAGTACGAATATATCAGGCGGCGCCTCCTTATTCTAAAATTCATTCCTTAAAATAATTAGAACTCTATATACTAATACTACTTTAATTAATAATTCAATATAATAATACTTATAAAACGCTTTAAAGAATTCAGTAATAATCTCTTTAGCCGGCCGATTAAGCGGGGCGGAGGGTAGTAATAACGAACGAAGACTGAAAATTGAAGGTACGGACGGATATAGTATAAATAATTCTTCTACCTCTATTAAGGAATTTTTAATCTCCTCACCCTTATCTTCTTTACCTACTACTAATAATAGTACAATTAATAGTAATACCGGTAACTAAATAAATACTATAATTACTATAGAGATAGGAGGAGGGTTAGTATTAATATACCTAGTAGTAAAAGTCTCGCAATTGGTCGGATACCTATAGAATACAATAATAAAATACTCTAATAACGTATACGAATTAATAGTTACTACTTTACCTAATAGGGGGAAAGCGCCCGCTATATTATAGTTATAGCCGCTAGCAATTACCGAATTAATAATAAAACCGCTAGCGGTATAAAATAATTAAATTTAAAAATATTAAAAGTAAGAAGGGATGTACTAATATAGTAGCGGGTATAATAAATATAGGGGAGGAAGGTATAATTAATATAAACCTCTAAAATCGTCCCTCCTTAACGTAACTTACAATAAACTATTTATAATCTTTATATTAATACTACTATTACTATTATTAATATTATTAATAATATTAATATTAACTAGTAAACTATCACCTCCTCCCCTATATTTACTATTACTATCGCTAATACTAAAAGCGGCTACTACCTTATTACCTAACATATCTCGTACTAATTCAAATAGCGGATTAACTACCGTAACCTTCCCTAGCGATATAGCGCGTACCTACTTACTCATATCTTTAATATTGAAGTTATAATAAATTATACTCCTATTTATAATGTAGTATATCTAATATTCAATAGCTTTATTATAATTCTTATACTTATAATTAAAATTGTACGCTTATACCTATACTAACTCCTAATATATAATACCGTATAGTTTTACCCCTATATACTCCTTTTACTACTAATCTTCCTCTAAATTCTTCTTAACTTCTACTAATATAGTATTTATTATAACGCACTTAAACTTCTTAATACCGGCTAAAATCTATAACCTTTGTAATAACAATATATTAACTGCTTATAGGGTTAGAATAACAAAAAGATTAATTAAACTATAAAAGGGGGTAGGAATAGAAGGTATACTACTATAAGAAGATAGGGTAATAGGGATTTTACTAGCGGGCGGGTTAATTAACCGAAATTTAAATAATATAGTAAAATAGTAGTACTAACCAATATAATAGAAATACAACTTTATAACAATCTTATATTTAATATTATTATATTCGTTATAAAAATCCTTCCTAGGAATAGTTTTATTATATATAATAACCTAGGCGCAACGGTTATTATAAATAGTAGCGATATATATAACGTTATATAAAGAAACTAACTACTTTATCCCTACAATTATATTATTACTAATAATATTTTCTATATAACTTTACTATATATATAGGATTTTACTAAGCAATATCGTCCTAAACCGCTACTTATAGAACTTACTATTATTTTACTTGATTTTAATTTCTCTAAATAAATTATATTCTTCAACAGTAGGTAATTTAGTACGGCTAATAGTAATATATAAACCAACTATATTAAATTAAACTTATATCGAATTAAAGTATTTAAAACACAATAGCAGCGGTACTATAGTAACCGGCTTACAGGCAATGTAAGACTAAACCGGTAGCGCCGAAGCAATTAATTTAATTAAGGAGGCTACTTTATTATTATCGTTACCTAATAAATAAAATAAAGTATTAAAAGCCTACTTCTTAGGAATAAGGCGGACGGGGAACTATTATTCAACCTTATTGTCGTCGCTAGAATCCTCTTTACTACCAGAAATCTCAATAGGTATCGTAGACTTAAGGAGGGACAACGGCGGTTCTAGGACTAAAATTAGAACTAATTCTAGTATAGTAGCCTTCCCCTTCTTAATAGCAGTCTTTTTAACGGCGGTTTTAATAGGAGCAGCCTTCTTCTTAAGTAGAGCAATCTTAAGGATAATTTTAATAAACTATTCGGTTTTATAATTCTTTTTTCTAGGGCGGAATAAAGCGCGTTATAGAATTATTAAATTAGGATCTTCCTAATCTTAATCTTTATTAAAGTAAATTACTAGCGCGCCGCTTTAAATATAGGATCGCTTTATACTAGTAGGTTTTAAATTAAAGATTGTTTTAGGAAGTATTATTACAATAGATTTAATTAATTACTAGTGTTGTAATTACTTTGTACGTTGAAATAGCTTCAAATTAATATAGAAATTATTGTGAAATGATGAATTTTGACGAAGTTGTACAATACAGAAGTGCGGTGTGTGTGTGTGCACGCACACACACCTCTTGCCAAGACTGCACAGGCGATTGAGTGTGGGAACGGCTCAGCTCGGGTTGGCGCTGATTGTGTTATATTACGCCATCCTAACGGCCGATACATCATCGCCAGGTTGGAGATATCGCCAATCCAAGCAACATACTTGGCCTGGGTGGTGATGCTTGCTTTAGGAAGGTATCATTCAGATTTATCAAGAAAGCACCAGTCGTTCATTGAGTTGCTTACAGGCTACCAACAGCCTGTGTAAGTGATGTCCGTAATGTCTTCCGCGATGTTTCATGCTGTCAGTATGCATGTTCCCCTTCTTCAAGATAAAACCTGCCCTACCCACTAGACCGTTCTGGATCTCCTGAATGTCTTTCACCAATCCTGTCGTTGTCAGGTTAGAAACAATTGGAAGAGATCTCGTCCAGTATACCAAGAATATACCTTTATGTACCGATATGGCAAGTAAATTAGCACTAGAATAAATTGTCTCTTCCCTTTTTCGATTCGCAATTTTCCCTCCCACTTTTCTTCTCCTTGCTCGAGAGAATTGGGAAGTGATCATATACATTTTTATTTGACACAAGAGTTGGGAGACATCTAAAACCGATGAACCTGTCTACGCAATTATTCCTCAGTACCAGCCAGTAGAAGACACCCAAAGAGAAGATTACATCCTCCAATCCTACCTAAATACTGCACCCAATCCTTCCAACCTCTTTTCACACACCAGACACTACTAGTATCATGACAAGATCACGCCAACCCAACCTCCACATTCTTCCCCTTCACACTCTTCCACTCCACCAACAGCGCCCCAAACACGCTCGCCACCGCCATCGCCACAAACACCATAAACACATCCGTCAGCGAATTATTATACGCCCGCGTCACCCCCGGCAACACACTCTTATCCACCGTCTTCTGCACGCTCGTCGCGCCCAACAGCAAGATCTTCTCCGGATCCCCGAACCCCGGCGCCAGCTCGCCCACATACTGCACCAGCTTATTCGTAAACACGTTTTGCGCAATACTCACAAACAGCGCGCCGCCCAGCGTCTGCACAAACACCATCAGCGCCGTACCGACCGAGACATCCTTCATCTCCAGCACGGTTTGCACCGCCATGAGACTCTGCTGGAGCCCCATCCCCAGCCCAGCGCCGACGAGGATCTGGTACCCGATCCATTTGCCAGAGCTGGTGTCGGGTTCAAAGGTGGTCAGCAGACCGTAGCCAATGCTGGACACGACCGAACAGAGAATCATGAAGGGGGCGTAGTAGCCTAGATAGGAGACGAGCGCGCCGGCGACGACGGACAGGATTACCGTCGCGAGAAGCATGGGGAGGTTCATGATGCCTGATTTGACGGCTGTCGCGCCCTTGACGGCCTGGAACCAGATGGGCAGATAATAAACGGAGCCCATAAAGGCGGCGCCCAGGCAAAAGGTGAAGAGGGCGGATGCCCAGACGGAGCGCTGCTTGATGATGCGGGGAGGGACGGTGCCCTCGTCTTGCATCTTGAATTGGATGGCGATGAAGGCGGTGATCAGGACGGCAAAGAGCACAAAGAGGAAAATGATGCGCCAGTTGTTCCATTTGTAGGTGGTGCCGCCCCATTGCAGCGCGAGCAGCAGGCAGATGATGGCAGGCATGAATACCGCAGTGCCAAAGGGGTCGAATTTCATTATGGTCTTGGCCCACGTCTCCTCTTGGGGTCTCTCGCGGTTCGGGTCGGGGAAGAAGAAGCCGATGACGGCCATGGTGATGCCGCCGATGGGGAGGTTGATGTAGAAACACCAGCGCCAGGTGACTTGGTCTGTGAAGGCGCCGCCGAGAAGCGGGCCGGAGACGGACGCGATGCCGTACATGGAGCCGATGAAGCCGGTGTATACGGGTCGCTTTTCGAGGGGCACGGCGTAGGCGAGAATGATCAGCGCGCCCGAGAAGATGCCGGCTGAACCAATGCCGGCGATGGCGCGCCCGATAATGAGGGTCTTGGAGGTGTTGGCGACGCCGCAAATCAGGGAGCCGAGCTCGAAGATGAAGATGGCGATCAAAAAGACCCATTTGAGGGAAAAGAAGGTGTAGAAGCGCCCGAACAGAAGTTGGAGCGCCGCGGTGGTGAGGAGGTAGGCTAGGCATAGTCTGTTAGTAACTGTCACTATCAGGGAATGAGAGAAAAGAGGACTTACCACTTCCATACCAACCCACATCCGGCAAACTGTGAAACTGATCGGTAATTTTGGGAATAGCTGTCGCAATAATGGAGTTATCTGCTTCCTGTCAGTCTCTCGCGCGTTACTTCGGAGCATCAGAACAAAGTGGAAAAACTCACCGAGGGCCATCAAGAAAACACTCAAACACAACGCTATCGTGATCAATCCCAGCTTCAGGCCGGTCGGGTACTCAACTCCATCCTCCCGTATCGTGCTAGCGTGACTCTTGTGCGTAGCATTAGACCTTTGCTGGCTTAACGTAGGTGGGTGTTGCTTTTCTGGATCCGTCGAGTCGATTGTCCGTCCGCCGTCTGTGTCGGAGAGAACATCGTTATTGTTGGTGTTGTTGTAGCCACGCGCATCTTCACTTTCTGCTATTGTTGGCGCTCTTGATTCGGTGTCGCCGAGGGCTGGAGGGACTGCTAGGTTGCCGCTTTTGGCACCGTCCTTTTTTGACCTGGCCATGTTGGCGGGTTAAGGTGTCTTCTGTCGTGGTTTCCTTCCACAAAGACAAGAAGGGTAAGCGGAGTTCGTCTGGACCGGGAGGGTTAGTGAACCGATGAAGCTTATACAAGACGAGGGAAAAGGTGATCCAAATAGAGAGAGCCAAAGGACAGGAAAGCAAGTGAGTCCCAGGACAAAGGATGGTGGTGATATACACGTCAAACCCATCAAGCCACCAAGCCCCCCTTCGTTACTATTGGGTAATTCCCGGGCTGAGACCCGTCAATGTGCTGTACTTCGGAGATATCTTACCAGCCAGCCAAGCGGGAATGTGAGCGAGGTGTCAATTGAAGTACCCTGCTGTCAACCTGTCAGAATAGAATTAGGGAGCGCCTCGTCGAGTCATGGCATGGAAGCCTGAGAAGGAAATCGCGGGAACGTAGCACTCCGAACAAGGTAGGTAGAGGTATCCAGCCCAACTCGACTAGCGACAATGCAAGTAGGGACGGTTCCGTCGTATCATGCCACGCGGCGTATGGTGACTTGGGGTACAAAACATGCACGATTGCTTGTTACCGGCGTTTTGGTCGTTTGCGGTGCGCTTGGACTGTGTGCATTTAGTAGTATTTCCCACGATTGTGTTCTGTTTGGCGTTGTTACCTGCATCTAGTACCTCTACATTAGTTGTGTTTGCTAGGCCGCCACGGGTGCAGCCATTGGATCATTTCAAACAGTCACGTATCGTAAGGGAACGTATAATTCATCTTGCCGCGCCACCAAACAATTAACCCATCGCTCTAGCAATTCTACCGTACCCGAAAATTGCGAGAACTGCCACTGGGCCGCTCGCATTGTTCTGCTTACCCTGGCGAGCCTGAATGGCTGTCCTGTCCCACCCACCCACCCAACCATCAGTCGGGTCGGCCAGACACCCCGACCCGGCCCGGATTGGGATTTGGCGCGCCTTCCCGTCGACTCATCGCATCATGTTGAATCATACATATTCAGTCAAAAATAAGTAAGCTCCAAAATTATCAGTAAGAGGTTTTCTGGTTTGTTCTAGTAGCCCCGCCGTTTCTGGTCGACGAATTGCGCCCTTCGAAATACGCACTGCCAAAATCCAACACATTTTGCTGAATGACAGCGGCCGATCGTCCGCATCCATGTACCGCGATTCTAGACTCGATTTTCTCCCGACACCGTGGGTCAGTGTTCAACAGGGTTACCTACCTACCTACCTAGTACCACTTGCGACTAACCTCATTTCCGAACCTCATCGGTGTCCAAGTGCCTGTCTAGTTCACATCCAGTGTACCCTTCCACGATCATTCCAGATCGGGGTGGTCGCGTCGCGTATAACAACCAAATTATTGAGACCAAGCTACCTAGGTAGGCGGGTGCATCGAACTCAATAGAGCATATTGTTGGTTAAAATATAAATGAAATGGGTACATCATCCATCATTTCCATGTTCAGTAGACAAGAGACACGACAAGACGAGACAAGCAAGACATGACATGATTCCTGTCCATTCCATGAGAGAATGGCTGACGAAAAGATACCAGACCAGGTACCAGGTACGTACCTTCCCTTCCTCCCCTTCTTCTCATAGCCCGTTCCGCTCCGCATCGTCGCTAACACCGAACCGAGTGAGACTGAAATGGCTGGCTGGCTGTGAACCAGTGGACCTCCACAGTCCAAAAGTCCAACGCTTTAGCTTTATGAACCTAGCACCGAACTCTCCAGTCCCTTCCTGTTGGGGGCCAAGCTCAGCCAAACTCAACTAGCCAGGGCGGGGGCCCGGGATCATAGCCGCAGTGGCCGCTAACACCGAACGTAGGTACAATTAGGTATCTTTCGCGAATCCCGAAGCCAATCGATGATTGCCTGTAAACTGGCTTGAGGTTGTGAGAATCATTTCCCGAGAGGCATTGGATGGACATGGCTCTGAATCCTCCCTGCTCTACCTAATTCCGTCGCGATCCATCACGCTGGCCACCACAATGATATGGAGGTTAATGTTAGTGTCACGCGGATCAGTGTACAAGGCCTGTCTTGCCCTATATAACCTAACAGTGCCAGTGCAACTACAGTACACTACCTAACAAACTGTCGCGGAGATAACAGGGGGGTTCCGTTGTAAGCTCCATTATCTCCACCCGCTAAGCCTTTACCTAGACTCGCTAGACTAGGTAGTGTTTCGTTCCCATCTTTCTTGGCAAGCTTTAATCCAACCACTCTCCTTCTCGTTTCTCTGGACCTTCAAGCTGACCTAACTTCAAGTTGGGTGGCTTTATCGTCCATCCAATACTCAAGCACCCAAGAACAACGCCTGATGTAAAGTTGGCTGACACTCTGACAGATACGTACTGCAAAGCCCTACGCCCACATCACATGGCACAAGGACTAGCAAATGCAGAGGCAGAGGCCGTGCGACATTGTGTCAAACGCCTTGCTCACAAGCAGAAACTGACTGGCAGCAAAGAAACAACCATTGCAATATTTGTATTTTCTTGGCCATTTTGCCCATCAATCTCACCATATAATGCTGGGCATCGAGAGGACCAGAATACTTGTATAACTTACACCCGCCATTCGAACAAAGGAAGCATGCGCACTCTCCAAGCATTCTGAGAAACAACACAACCGTGACTCCAATCGTAACCCGGCTTGATAATGCTAGTGATGAGTTTGATATGTGAAAGAGAAGATAAGAAAATAAAGAAGAGAAAACTAACAAACTTCTCAACGACCAGTATGATAACTCCAACAATCACCGCAGTGATCAAACTAAGGCTACTACTTCTCATGGACCACATTTTTGCAGACTCTTCTCAAGTCTCAAAGCTCAAGCATGTTTTGCTCCAACCCATATTCCTTAGCATAGTCCCTAACTCTCATTTGAGGGCTCGCTCGGCGTGGCTCGTCCTCTTCATCAATAGCTTTGGTAGAAGCCGGCGTAAAGTTTCGAGTCCGCTTGACATATCCGTTTCCATTTCCTACAGCAGTATCACTTCCATGACCATATCCATGACCATTTCCATGACCCTGCGCGCTTCCAAGGCCAGCGTTGAGCGAGCTCTCGGACCGAACCCCAAAGGGGATCGGACCAGGAGGAGGGTTAGAATTGGAATTCGTGGAGTGGTTGGACGTCGAATTTGAAGTCAGGTTGGATGAAAAGTTGGAACCAAGATTGGAAGGAAGGCTAGGAGGAAAGCCGGCAGGGTTGGGACCTGAAGCATGACCACCATACAGGTTGGAATTGGACACACACTCGGCCTGTTTCGGACTATCCTGATGGCTGCCTGCGACCGAGAACATGCTCTGTAAACTTGGGGAGTCGCTCGAGCTTCCGGCGCCATCCATGGAGGAGACCATCTGGGACAAGTTGGATGCGATGGGACACTGGGAGAAAACCGGCTGTGAGAAATTGCGAATGTCGCTATGGTCTGCAGTGGGGGTTGAGTAAGTTGATGAAAGGTTGGAACCAGAGATCGTGAGGAAGCGGTTCTCCTTACGTGACTTGACATCCGAAGACGGTAGGGGCATCTGATGAGGCTGAAGTGGAAGCGGCATCGGCTGATTCAAGAGAGTATTGGTAAAGCAGGAGGCCATGTCAGACGGGATGGACGGCATATGGGTAGACATGGAAGGGAAATGGACTCCCGTAGTCATGTCTTCAGCAGGGGGAGGAACTGTTGTCGGGGTATTCGTTGGCACCTTCATGCTCGTAGGATGCTCGTCATCCATGCTATTTCCAGAAACATGCATAGCCTCGGGCTGGTCGCGGTTGGGACCCGCACCGTAGTCGGGCATGGTTTCATCGCTACTCTGCTGCTGGATCCCCTGTCGCATACCAGATTGCCAGGAACTGTGGCCCATTGAGCCCATCCAGTCCATGTAGGGGGGCTCGGTGAATGGATCGGAATACGGAAACGACGAGCCAGACCCAGTGTTGGCGTCTCGGGGTGCGTATGGCATCTGGAGAGTTTGTGTACCCCCGTAGCTAGTGGGAGGCAGGTGAGGCTGAAATACGCCATGAGTCGTAATAGGCGTTGGAAAACCTGGACTTTGACTGCTTTTCTTTGGTCGATGGGGCGAGTGTGCGTGGGAGTTGATGCCATCGTCGGGCTGGTATGTTGGAACGGGGACGTTTGCAATGTAGGTCGGAGTGCGCCACATGGATGGGTTGGGCCAAGCAATGGAGTTGTTCTCAAGCAGTTCTACACACGGAGATTGCCATGTCAGTTGTTGGCGATGGGTGAGAGAAGCGCGGCAAAGTCTTACCTAGCGGAGCATGTTGGAAGGAAAAGGCGACAACATTCTTGACCCGCTCGAAAGGGACCGTTCGGGAGTCGCGTGGGAAGCCTTCGCTGATAAGAACTTTGATGCGGCCAAGGTCGTCGCCAGGACTCCAGTGGCTCTCGTAAAGAAGCTCACGGCGAAAGATGGGAAATTTTAGGCGTTCGCGTTCGCCAGTCTTGGCATACTCTTGATGCCTGTCAGCACGTTATGGTACTTTATGTATCAGAGGATTGGGAGACATACCAAAGGTGTCTGCAATCAGATGGGGTCCGTTGACCTTTCGATCAAAGGCAGTTGAAGCAACCAAGCGGCCATCAATGAAGATGCGCGCCTCGAACTTGACAAATTCGGTGTGTCTGCTGTATGTTTTTGTGAACAGGCTGATGTCGGGGGCTTTCCAGGCGTGCATTGAGATCTGAAACGGACTGCCGGCTGGAAGACTCGGGATGAAGCAAGTCATGACGGGCAAGCCAGCCTGTCCGTGCATGTGAGCGAGCTCCTGGTCTGGGACTACATGACACTGGACTTTGAACTCCTTGATTGGGATTTTGCCGTCCCTGCCTGTTGGGAACAGGATGACATCCCAGTCGTCGTAACGCATTGTATGGTATGCCGTCGCAGCCCAGCGGTGGTGCGGTAGCGAGGAAAAATTGAAAGTAGAATCGATTAGGCAGTGTATCGATGTTGCTCGGGGCACGGGCTGGCAAGATATAATGCAACAAGTGAGCAAGCAGAGAAGCCAAAAGAACACACTACACAACAAAACAAGGTGATGATGGTTGGCGACGAAGTTGGAGCCGAGGATTGCCGTGTAGACCTACAGAGTGGATGATGATGAAACTTCCTCTTCGTTCTCCTCTTCCCCTCCTCCTGCTTAAGTTGTTGACCGCTCAAGTACCTACCCGCATTTCACCAGGCCGAAAGGCCCATAACAATCTCGGGAGCGACTAGTAGAGGTACCTCTAATGTGAACCATTTTGGGGTAGTTTTGCGGTTGCTCTTTCCGCGTTTGTGAAGATAACGTCAGACTAGATCTTGAGTCTCGGGATGATGGAAACCTAAATGTACAAATGGCCGGCATCGAAATTTCCATGGACATGACGGGGCGTTTTGGGCAAGGATATCTCGACGATATCTCGTAATTCGAGCGTCTGTTCTTGCCATGATCCAGATTCGTCCTTGACACTTGTTGGCCATGATGATGGTGAAATCTTCTTGCTTGGTTATTAGTTCATTGGATGCCATTGCTTCGGTTACTAGAGGTTGAGCACGATATGCAAGGGGTTATCGTGAGCGAGAGTTGCCATTGATGCCTACAAGTACCTACTGAGTGAGGGTTCGGTCCCGAGTCAGTGATCCACTTGCGACTTGCACCCGACCCGACCCGACCCGACAGCAAATGTGGAGTCGTTACCCCGGATGAACTTGCACGAGTCATGATAATGCAGAGGAAATCTCATTAGAAGCAGCAACATGCTTCTGTGGAGTTCTTTGCTCGACGTTGTTCCTATGGACTGGTGCGTCATGGTCAGTTTCCAATGAAAATGGAAGGGCTGGGTTAGTCTATAATTCCATCAAAGTGACAGGTTTTCTGGCCTCCAAGGCAGGCAGAACTCGAACATCCTAAGCTGAATGGGTACCCTCCAACACAAGACGAAACAGCAGAAATTGGAGGTAGTTGGACCGGATGCACTCTGGGATCATTAATGACTGCTTGCCATGACTCAACTCTTTCTATGACCTCCCCGGGTACCGTTCACCCCGGATGGAAGTAGGAGCAGCTACCTCTCTGTACACGGCGCATGCTCTGTTCTGTACTTGTTCCTTTGTGTCTGTACTCATTCAAGGGTCACGATCACCCGCCCGTCTCGCCTGTCAAGTCAAAAGTCAATAGTCAGCACTGTCAGGCCCGGTTCCATGTCTGATCCACATTATGGAGAGGACCTCGAAGCCGTCTCCATCTTTCGGCCTGGGGAAGCTCCACTTACCCTAACAGCTCCCGAACCGCCCAGTTCCTGCAACAAACCGTCCTCGAACTCGCGAGGATACGAGACCTTGTCGGGGTACGTGAGCTTGACGCCGTAGCAGAGACCGAGGAAGGCAACGATGAAGGCGCCAATCTGGGCAAGACCTTTGCCGGGAGAGACCCAAGTGTACTCGTATGGCGAAAACATGCCCAGGAGATCGTGGTCTTCGTGCACGGGCTCGCCAAAGTTGCGACGCTCCTGAGGGTCCCACCACTTGGCGTAGGGATCGCGAAACTGGCGCTTGATGCGTGGAGGGTTGATGTAGCCGCCGTTCTGCGCACAACCAGTCCGTCAGCTATGTACCGTGTGCTTCCTCTGTCTCATTTGACAGCCTCCTTATTCCACTGACTGCCTGTTGTCATACCATTTCGGGGTCCTCAGCATCGGTGAGTTGAGGATAATCGGAGTCGGGGTACTTTTCTTCCATGAGGCCGCCCCGGCCGGTAAGTTGGTCGGGCAAGAAGGTACGGCGCTGTTGGACAATGGGGGATCGGTTCGCGGCGAGCGCAACGAGGCGGGCGGGCGATGCCCGTACAATTCGGCGGGACAGCATCTGGGTAGGTTTAGTTGTTAGTCGGTGTTGTTGTGAATTGGGTGCTGTTAAGCGGCGCATGGGTACTTACCATGGCTTATGAGGGCCGCAATGCAGTCGTGATGCCGAGTTCGAATTGGTTCAGTTTAGTTTACGATTTGGGATCTTGACGTTGACGACAGACCAGACACCCACTCCCGGTCACTGCAGGCGCAACTCGTTCGGCCTGCTCAGTCCAAGATGGTCTGTGCACAGAGCTTATGGAGCTGCTGATTGGCTTAGGTAGTTGCAAGGATAGGTTGGATCCATGGGCCAACCTCAGAAGAAGGAGAAGATGACCCGAGGAATGGCTGGCCGCCCCGCATCCATCAGAAGTCTCTTTGCTGCTTTAGGCTGGAGTTGAGTTGCACTAACAATTTCACAATGTCTCGCCCAGCCCAGTGAGCTCCCTCGCTCGGTCGCTCCAGTCCCCTTCCCGTCCGTCGTCAGCATGGACATCACAGCTGCCCACTCCCGTCACCAGGCACTGAGCCACTCTCAAACGCGTTGTGCACAGACCTCCCGATGGCTCCTGCACCATGTGGATGGAAACACGGCGGCAGCATCACTAAGGGTGTGATCCGTACAGATTTTTTTGGGTATTTTCACCGGGTGAAGATACCTGGGTGAAAAGGTCGTATAGGCTACTTTTTACCGGGTTATAGCCTTGGTATCTAGGCATCTTGGCATTCTGGTGAAAACGCTGGTGAAAATTGTGATTTATATACTTTTATAAAATCTATAAGCGTATGGCGATAAATCCACCAGTTAATGGTTCAGACAGCTGCAAATGCCTCTATGGTCGAGAAGGCCGGTTAATGTGTTGATTTGTATAGCCATAACCCCCTTCAGATACTGGTGTGACTATAGATCTAGATTATCTATCGGTTGTGGCAAAAGATTAACAATTTCTAATGTCGCTAAGTCGTATAAAACGGTTAATAAATATTAATCTAGTGTTTGATTTCGTTTATCCTTTTCTATAACCGCTAGTGCTAGTCTCCCAGCCGCCTACTATAACTTTTTAAAACTCAATTATATATGCCTCCTCCTCTAGTACCTCCTAGTCGTAGTCCTTTACCTAATCGAGTATTGCTAGTACTAATTAAATTAGGCCCTTATTTATTCAATCCTCTACCCTATTTACCTTTAGTAAGAAGGGTAAAGGTAAGGCTAGTATATTAGAAATTCGATAGGTAGCGGCTCTAGAAGAAATCTTCTTTTAAATTTTATTTAAAGCCGTTGCTAGCAGCAGCGTATTGTAGAATAGTTTTAAGGAAAGTACGTATTAATTGGCTATATATTAATTCGCTACGAAGGGATATACTTTCACCCTTACGCAAGTTCGTAACAAATATAGGACCCTTAAGACGAAGTAGCGGCTCTAGGACTTTATCTATTCGTAATTGGGGTTCGGTCGCGATAGTAATACGGGTGCGATTATTGTGCCGCCTAACGTTTGGGATAATCTAATTACTATTAATTTTTTAGATAATATTCATTTGGCTAGGGATTTACTAATAGAGTAATATCTTATAGGAACACCCGAAGACTTCCCAATTCAGGCACACTATATTCCTCTACCTCGAACTTATAGAGTATATCTTCGAAGGTGACTAAGGTGCAATTGGTGTGAACGCGGTTACCCTATCCTAATTATTAGTTAACCCCGCTCTCGAGAATTATAGCGAAGGCGAGGGTGACGAGGAGGATGTAATTGCGCAAATCGACGACAATAACAGCGGGGATAATAATAACAATGAAAATCCCTTGCCGGTTCCTTACTACGTACGAGGTATTTAAAAGAGGTTATTAGCCTCCTTTAGTATTAATCCGAAGAAGAAGAAGCGGGTGAACTATAACAAGACCGTTCTTAAGGGTATAATAGCAGTCGCAATAGTAATTACGGTTAACAGGAATTTAAAGTAGCTTACGACTACAATAGGGATCTTTAATAAGGATTAGGACAATCGTATCTCTAAGGATATCGCAAAGGAAGTTTAAAGAAAGTAGGAGGAGTTTAAAAGGAAGGCTAAACAATTCTATCACTTGAAGCTAGAGAGGAGGAGGCGATACTTTAATAAAATCGAAGAGGAATTAGAAGGAGATTAATAATAATAGGGATAATGGTAAAATCTACGAAATCTATACTCTTTGTAAATACGTTGTAATCCACTATATTTCTAATAGTTATTTATTATATCAAACCGTATTAAACTTCGATTAGCAAGATTAGCGCGCGGGAGCTCCCGCCGACCCCACACTCTTCTTTTTTCCTAGTCTTCACTACAATATAGAAAATCTCAAACTTATTCAAATCTTTCTATAAAAAGAATATTAGAATCGTCCAAATTAATTATAAATACTAGCGATTTTATATTATTATTAATAGAAATTTTAAAATAAGGGTAGTAATAAATAAAATAATAATTTCTAGTGCGGGTTAGCTAGCGGGAATTAATACCTTAGTATAATGTATCCAGTATAAATACCCCCCCCAAACTCGATTTTAACGAAGTGCTCGATTTTAGCAAAGTGTTCGATTTCAAATCTGTTTGCCTATCTTTGATAATAATTATTGTAATAATCTATTTTAAGTTAATTCTCCCCTTTATTTAACTCTCCCCTCTATTCAACTCTCCCCCCTTAACCTTCTTAAAATACGTGTAATAATCCCTCTATATTTGCTTCGCAACCTTCTTACGATACTTATATATCAACCCGTTCTTTCTACTACGCATCTCCTTCCTATTAAAGTCGGGGATCTACAGTACTACTACCTCCTCCTTAACCTCCTCCTTATCCCCCTTAAAGAATACGAAGGTATTATCTTTACTATTGAAGTTAATATCGCTATACTCGAGTATAAAATTGAGGACTACTATGTAAGTATAGACGATAAGGGTATGGGTTTTAATAGGGAAGATTAGTCTAGAGGTTAGGATTCTAAAGGTTAGTTTTAATCTGCCAATTACCCTCTTAATAATAACTCTAGTCTGATTGTGCTTCAGATTGTACAACTCCTTATATAACACTAGTCTAACGCCCGCCCTCTTCAACTCCTATAATGATGTGGGGTGGTTGGTTCTTTTTTCTGTTTTTTCCTTTCTTGCTTTAAAAACTCTTACTTTTATATAATGAGTGGAGATATTAGGGCCTTGGTTTATTATATATTGGGGAGTAGATCTATTGCATTGGTCGGTTAGGACCTTAGGAATGTATTAAGTAAGGAAGAGGATATAAGGAGGAGATTCCGAATTGAGAATAGGCAAAAAGAGAGGTACTTTTAATTAGATAATACTTTTTCCTTATAAATAGACTAAAAAGTTCCACTCCTAAACTATAGAATTACTACTGAACGCTTTCGTAATAATAAGCCTAGTAACCCTCTTATAAAAAAAATTAATTTCTAAAGTCGCCCGTTAATCTAAAGCTAATAAGAAGGGTCTTATCCTTCTTATTAGTCTTTAACGGTAATTAATAAGTTATAACTTTATTATTCTATCTCAGTTCCTAAGGACGAAGGCTATATTCAACTTCAGATCTACTCTCCGCTATATTTAGGTATAGTAGGGTGCTTTTTATATTAGTGTGGTTTTTGCTCTATTTTAAATAGTAATAAGGATGAGATTGAGTTTTAAACTCCTAATTAAATTGGTTGATACGAACTTACGAAGCTCCTAGAAAGGATTTCTTAATAATATAGAAGTTGTTTTTAAGAACCTTAGAATACTAATTCGAGTGCTAGGAATTGAGTAGTGAAGGGTTAGTTAATTCTTCTAGTAAAGGAGCTTCTTATTCGATTTAATAGAGACTTTAATTCTGGATATATTTAGATTTCCGCTTTATTAACTAATTTATAATTTGCCGGTAATAGACTATAGATACTTTAAATAATTATATTTATAAAATTAGGATAGAAACCCTTTATTTTACGATTTTAGGATTAATTATAATAAAGAAAGAAGATAAAATTAAATTAGAAAGACCCCGAGTAGTACTTAGGAAGAAAGATTAGATAAAGAACGATAATTAAGAAGAAGGTCGGTATAAATCTACCCCTTACTAAATAATATTCAGTATTTAAATATTTATATACTATATATAGAATTAGTACTTCGAATTGCCAAAGTTACTATAGGACTAATAGTTATATTATTCCGTTCCTTATTTAGCGTTTTTAGAGTAATATAAGTAACGTTTTATAAAGTTAGTAAAGTAGGCGAAGAGGTAGTATTAGTAATTTTAATTCGCTAATTATACTATTCGCTAAACCTTTGGATACTAATATTTATATAAGACTTTAAAGATTAGTTATTATAGTTACTAAGGTACTTATATAGAGAAGAAAGAATTGAAAAGGAATACTAAATTAGCTTTTTACTAAATAAGAAGAAAAAGAGTATTACTTTTTAATATTAGTATTATAAACTATTAAATTATTATTAAGATCCTTATAAATTTCAACTATCTATTATATTTAACGTTAGTAGTACTACTATTAATAAAACTCCCTCGACCGATATTCCTATTCGTCCGGGTAAAATATCTCTTAACGTTATTACTATCCTCTTTACAAATAATACTACTTTTATTCGAGAAATTCTCCTAAAGAAAAAATTCAATAGAAAAAGAATTTCTAAATATATTGAATTATTTAAGGAAGAAGTTGGTATTTATAAATTTAAAGATAACGAATTTAAAATTAATATTTAACTCTAGTAATATAAGAAGGAGTTTAGGGATATTAGTAAAAGTCTTCTTTATAACCTCTAGGCTAAGAATACTACTATTTAGAAGGAGTTTACTAAAAAATTTAAAATTATTTATAGAATAAAGGATCCTAAATAGATAGATAGTATATTTATTACCCTAAAGAAATTTTATATTAAGTACGTTCCTTATTAAATAGAAAAAATCGTTAATACTATTCTTACTTATTTAATACTATTTATTTATTAAAAGGCGTAGGATTGGAATAGTACTAATTATAATATTATTAAGAATTTTTATAGGAAGTTATATATTAATATTAAATATATAATTATTACCTTTTTATAAAAATTGAAAGAGGAATTCTATATTATAGAGTGGGTTGAATTTTCTTAGTCTTTAAATAAATTTGTAGCGGAATAATTTAATAATATTAATTTTAATACTTCGTTGGATATTAATAATAGTAGTAAAGAAGAGATGTCTATTAAGAAATGTAAGTATAAAGTTAAATATATAATTAATTTGGATAATTCTTTAGAATTTTTTAAAGAAGAAATTATAATTAAGGTCCTTATTAAGAAAATTATTATAAAGGTATAAATTCCTACTAAGGTTGCCCTAATTCTTAATAAGAAAACTATAGATAATTTAGTTAATTGTATAGAGTAATTAATAATTGCCTGAAGTATTGCTTTTATTCCCTAAATCTAATAATAAATCCCCTTCCTTTAATAATCCGCTCTTTACTAATTTATTTAATTTATAAACCTTTAAATTAATATTATTTAAATTAATACCCTTTATAGAAGGAGTAGGGGTGGATAAAGTACGAAAGGAGATAATAGGGGAAGGTATTGGCAATAATACTATTAATATAGTTAATTCGATTATTATATTTAGGAGTATAAGTAGAAGAAGGTCGATTGTGATTATAGTATTATTAATTAGAAGCCCGCTAATCGAAATAGGAGTACGAATATTATAGTATTTATAAATTCTAAGATAGATTATAATAATAAGGTCCTTAGGGATATATATTCTTAAGTATTTAATTTGGGCCGATTGGGGGATATAATCCGCTCCCTTATAATTTTGGCTATTAATTACCCTAACTACTAGAAGTTTAAGAAATAGGAATTTAAAGTTTAATAATAGTGTAACCTGTAGAACGTACTATTTATCCTAATCTTTAATTTATTTTAAAATTTTAAATAGGCTAAATAATATTAAAATTAAATTTAAATTAAAAATAGTTCCTCCGTTATCGTTATTAATTATATTTCGATAGAGGCGTTTAAGGAATTATACAAAATATCTTCTTTTACCTAGGAATAAGTAGTTTAGATTTATATAATCGTTGCTAATCCCGACTAAATTACTAAATTAAAAAGGTTCTCTAAAATAAATATAGACTAAGAAGAGATCTATACTACTTCCTAGAATATTATAGTAGTAGCCGGCGAATTTAAAAGGCCTAGGATTAATAATACGGTATTAAATTCTATAATTACCCCTCCTTTTACTTTAATCCTTCGTCCGTTTACTACGGAAATATTTAAGTTTGTCCCTAAGTAGCTTAGGATTACTTTAGATAATGAAGTTCGAATACGCTTATTTACCCCTACTAATAAAGCGTTAAAATTATAACCTAAGAAGGTTTTATTTATATAAAAGGAGGAAGGGCTAAATTAAGTATATATAAAGGATATCCGGGCTCGAAATAATATTTTAAATATAAAAGAAATATACCTTATAGCCGCTAAATTTATAAATACTAAAGTTATTATTACTATTAAAAATATTATCCGAAATAACCCTACTAATACCCTAACTATTTATAATTAAGTTAAATAATTCTCCGGGGTACTTTATAACAAGGATAGGATTTCTACTACGTAATTTAAATATTATAATAGTACAATTCCTAATAATAATTCGGAAATTAATAAGTTCGTTCTTATTAGGTTTAATAAGGCGTAAGTTTACTTTATATTTATAGAAAAATAAAAATTTAGGATAAATATATTAATAAATTTAATTAAAGTCGTTTTAAAGAGCGATAGCCCTATATTTGCCTAACTATCTTTAGAAGATAATATTTTCTTTCTATTTAATTAGCGAAATATTAGGGATTGGAGAAAGAGTAGATTTATACTATTATACATTGTCTCTCTTTGGAATACCCTAATTCTCGCTATAAATTAAATGAAATTTGTTAATAAATCTCCCCTTATAAAGGGTAATACTATACGTTTCGCCCTTTTACTTATATTTTATATATTAATTAAATTCTAAGGAAGAAAGAAAGTAGCTACCCTATTGGATATAAGTATTAAATATAATACTATTTATAAGGTATTAGTAGATTTATTAGGACTTTAGAGTATTGCTATAGAAATTTCTAATATTAATAATAATAGAGGAAGGAAGGGATTTTTTAGTAAAATTTATAAAAAAGTTTAATTATTCGATAAGGGACGGGAAGTTTATTTCTTTATTATAGAGTAAACCCTACTAAATTATAATATTATTTTAGGGTTACCGTTCTTTTAAAACGTTAAAGTCTATATAAAGTATAAAAAAGGTAGAAGGAATTATACAGTTATAACGTTCGATAGAGTAGTAATTTATACTATTTTAATTATTAATTTAGAAATTCTTAGGGGGAGGTAAGGCAATAGGTAGAGGGTTTAATTCCCTTACTATTATAGTAATTTCGTATATTAAAGGGTAAGGAGGTAGGTTTAATGAGAATTATATAGAGGAGGCCGCCTTATTAATAGATTAAGGATAATTATTAGAGGATATTTTAAAGGAAGATAATAAGTAAATTACCCCCTTTAGTAATAAAATAGTAAAGGATTTAGTAATTTTCCTAGAGAAGGAATAGACGTTCTTAATCGGCCTACAAGGTTTAAATATCTCTCGGTAGGCTCGTTGTCGTTAGAAAAAATTTATTTTAAAGTTAATAAGAATTATTAAGTAAAATTTCCTACTAATAGTATATATACCCGCGCTAAATAAGTATAGGAAGGTTTAAGAGAAGTTGGAGGGTATTAAAGGAAGATTAAAATATATAATTATATAAATTAATATAATATATAAACGAATAGTATAGAAAGTAAACCTAATTAATAATATTATATTAAATAGGTTAAAACTTAGAAGAGACCCTAATTAAAAGGAAAAGAAGTTAGTAGTAGTAAAGGAGCGGATTACTTCTATATTTAAAAATTGTAATTTAGAATAGGATTATTATATAGTATTAAAGTTTATAGAATTAGTTTGAGGGTTATATTTAATAAAAGAATAATTCTAAGCCTTACTAAAAACGGTTTAGGATATTTTAAATAAAGGAGAAATTAAGCTATTTATTTATATCCTCTTTAATAGGGAGTAAACTTTGGCTTAGGATTTTATTAAATATAGAAAGTTAAATTCTAATATTATTCTATTTTAGGAAATCTGTATTATCCTTTACTCTACTTAGTAGATAAAAGTTATTTTAATTCCGAAAGCCCTCTATAATAAGGTATATAATTTATTAAAAGATTAAATTAAGAAGGGGATTTTAGAAGAAAATTATATAGTATATAGGAATAATTAGTTTTTAATTATAAAGAAAGATAGCAGTTTACGTTTTATTAATAATACTTAGCGGATTAATAGGATAATCCTCTAAAATACTAACCCGCCCCTAAGTTATAAAGAGTTTAATAAAGTATTTAAAGGTTATAAAATAATATCCCTATTAAATCTTTTTTCGGGGTACAATTAAATCCCCTTCAACGAAGCTAATTATAACTTTACTACCTTTTTAACCCCTATCGGTTATTTCTAAATAATTATTCTACTATAAGGAGGTACAAATTCTATTATACAATTTATAAGAATAATAATAAGAATATTATACGATTTAATTCCTAATGTTTATTAACCTTATTTTAATAATATTTATATTAAAGGACTCTAAAACGATTATAGCAAGGAGTAGATTAATACTAAAGGGATTAGGAGGTATATATTAAAATACTTTATAAATATTAATAAGGTACTTATTAATATAGAGTTAGTAGGAAGAATAATTACGGCCGTAAAATTCTAGTAGTATTAAAGGGAAGTAGTATTAGTAGGGTATTTATATATATTAAATAGAAGAGCGCTAATTATAAATAAGGTTATAAAAATTAATAAGTAAATTTACTATAAATATTAAGTTAATAAGAAAAGAAAGGAGTTAAAATAAATCCGTACCTTCTTAAATATTATAGGGTATTATAGAATTTAAATTAGAAGATTCGGTATTATTATAATCCCCCTCTATAACTTAATAAAGAAGGACGTTAAATTCTAGTAGATAGAGAACGAGTAGTTCGCAATAGAGTACTTATAATATATAGTTACTATTATACTAATCCTTACTACCTTAGTATATAATAATAATTATTATAGAATAATTTTCCTTATAGTTAATATATTATTAGAAAGTTGGGGAATTATTCTAGAGTAGATTGGCCTGGACGGAAAGTAATACTTATATTAATTCGAGAGTAGGATTTGGTCCGGTGCTAAAAAGAGGTACGATGCTATAAAGAGGGAACTTCGGGGCCTCCTCTATACTTTGAAGCGTTTAAGAAGGTACCTGTTCGGTACTTACTTTGTAATTGAAATTAATATAATAGTTTTAGTCTACTAATTAAATAGTATTGTAAGCGATATATCCGGCGCGCTATTAATATAGTAGATTGCTTAAATAAAAATCTTTAACTTTAATATTAAATATATTCTAGGGAGTAAAAATATAGTAGTTAATAATTTATTTTGTAAACCCCCTAAACCTTCTAACTTCTACGAGTAAATATATAAGGAGGATATTAATAATTTTATAAATATATAAATTTATTCTATTTTTATTATATATATAGATAACCCTTAGTTAATATTTAAAGGGGAATGGTTTGAGAAGTTAGAAGAGATTATTAAGTACCTATTAATTTATAAAGTCCCTTTAAGGTTAATAGGAGTTACTATAAGACGCTAATTCTGGATTAATACTATTAAATTTATAGTATATAATAGAATCTTTTAATTACGTTTTATAATTTCGATTTAGAGCCTAAGACGATTAATTAATAGTTTAAAAGAATACTAGTAGATTATATCCTATTATTATAATAAGGTAGGATATAGAGGTTGAGAAGGGATGTATTGCTATATTACGGAGTATTATTATTAGAAAGGAATATATATTTAAGTAAAGGAATTAATTTATTTATACCTTAATTATTAAATATTTAATTCCAAACAGTTCGAAGATAGTTATTAGTAGATTTATTCGAATTCTCACCCTTTTAGAAAATAGTTATTAAATATTTAATACTTCCTAAATATAAATAGTAAGAGAATTCCTTTATTAAAAGTTAAGGATAATTTAATAAATTATATTAAAGCTACTCTATTCCTTATAGTTTTATTAAATAAAATAAAGGATTTTTTTAAATTTCTATTCCTAAAATAGGGATACCCTCTAATAATTTTAGTTAATAGTAGTATAGAGTTCTAAAAGGTTATTATTAAATACTTACTTTAATTAAAGATCTTTAGGGAGTTTATCGCGCTTTATAATTCGCAAACTAATAATATAAATAAATAAGGATATACTATAATTACTTCTTTACTTATAAAAATAATTAAAGGGAATAATATTAATTAGAAAAAATATTTACCTTACATCCTCTTTATAGACCGGACTATTATTAAAGGAAATTATAAATATACTCCCTTTTAGCTAATATATAGTTACAATCCAGTATTACTAATTAAATTTAATTTACCCTCTTAGCGAATTATTAATTAGAAGAATAACGATAGGGTAATAATTAGGGAGGAGCTAATTAGTATAATTGCTTAAATGTATAAGGATTTTAAATATAGATTTATATAGGCTATAGAAAAAATTATAGTAATAAGGGAAGTAGTAATTAATTATTGCAATAAATAAGACTAGCGGAAAATGCGATTTGAAAATACCTAAATTAAAGTTAGCGATTTAGTTTTAAAGTATAATAGTATTAGAAGGATTAATATAAATTTAATAAAGAAACTTTCGTACTAATAGTAAAGCCCCTATAGAGTATACCGGATCTCTAACTTAAGGAGCGTATATTATATTAATATTCTAGATAGAATATAGTTTAATAAATTTATAAGTACTAGGAGGATTAAGAAGTTTGTAATTAGGGATAGAGTAATGTTGGACGTTAAGAATCTAAGTACAATACTTAAAGAGGAATAGATTTTACTTGAGGATAGAGGAAGTTAAAGAGATCTTAAACCAGTTAATAACGGATTATTTATAGAGGAAACTTTAGGCCGAGTATTATAATACGAATTTAGAAAAGGTATAGCTATAGAAAAAAAGAAGACGAAGTAGAATACCTTTAAGAATAGGATACGGAAAGATCTAGCTCGGATAAGGATTGAAGTTACAATCCCTAAGGGGCGACCCCTAAGGATATAAATAAATTCTAAGAATTAATTTGACGCTCCGCTTATGTACTCTAAGGATAGGTAAATTTATATATATACTTAATAATTAATAACCGATATACTATAATAAAAATCGAAATAATAATACAATTCCCTTTCTTAACCTTTTTTTTTTTATTTATCTTTCCTTATATTATTTTTCCTTGTAAATTTATACTTTATATATTTATAATAATATTTCTTTTATTTTTAGAATATTTTAATATTTTTATTTTTCTATTTTCTAACGAAGGGAAATCCCTATTAATTTTATAATATAAAGGATATAGGATTAAGCTAACTCTAATATAATAGTACTACGTAGTAATAATATAGAAATAGGTATAGAGCGGATTTATACTATATAATTGAGGAATTAGTAATTTAGAAAATATATAATTATTGTATTTTATTACTATTCTATTTAATTTTTTAGCGAAAGTAGTAAATTGGACCCTTACTATTTTCGAAGGGAAGATTAAATATTATAAGTATATTAAAGAATAAGGGAAAATCCTAATCTAAATACAATATAGTAAAATATCCGCCCCCCCCCTCTATTTTTTCTATTTGGGAACTTTTCCCCCTTATATTATAAGAATTCGATTAATCGATAGAAGGGATATTAGAAACGACCCTACTATTTAATTCTATTAAATCCCCTCTTAGGATTACTAGGTTATTAATACTAGTAGAGGTAGTAATAGTATTTCCTTCGGTATTAAAGAATTTCTTAATATTAGGAAAATCGTTAAGATTACTATTACTTTCCTTAGACGAGGAGATTACTATAGGATTACCCTTTCTTCTTAAATTATAAGTATTAATAATAGGAATAAAGTAATGAAATAGAGTCTTTAATTTATTATTAATAATAATAGGCTATAGATCCGTACTACCCTTTTTATTAATCTCTTAATTATAAACCTTAATAATAGTAGCTATAAAAGGAAGAGTCTCTTTATCTATATAAATAAGAAAATCTATACCTATAGGCGCAATAGGAGAAAGATACTTTAGAGTATTGGGAGGCGGTATTTTGAGACTTGTACCGCTACTTTCAATTGTAATATTAATCTCCATTTTATTACTATTTCCTTTGTCCAATTGCTCGCTATAATAGATTAGCTTAGGGGTCTTAAAAATCGTTAGAGGAGGAATAACGCCTTCCTTAATTTTAAACGAATTAGTAATAAGCGAATTTATATTATTAATTTCTATTTTATTATTATAGTAATTCAATTTGGGGCCCTTAAGAACTAACGAAGGAGGAATTGCCTAATCCCTAATCTTAAATTTATTAATATTTTATAAATTTATACTTTAACCCTTATTATTAATTTCTATATCGTTACTAAATAAATCTTTATTATTAGAAGCTTTATTAGCCTTAAAGGAATTGGAATCGACTTCCGGATCCTTAACCCTCTCTTAAAAATTATTACTATTATTAAGAGAATATTATTAAGCTAAATAACTCCCTCTAATAGTATTACCCTAGCCTTTAACTCGGAATTAAAAATACTTAAATTCTATATATTCTTCCTAAAATTTCTTATTAAGAATAATTTGCTTATTAATATAAATTTAAATACTCTAAGTAATTCTATTAATTATTAAGAAGTCCCCGCCTATACCTCTATTCTTACTCAAACGTTCGGCAAAATCTTTATAAGAAGGGGATAGTTTATACTTAGTAATAATTTAAAGACCCTTAAGATTAATAATTAAGTAAGTATATTTATCGGTTCGCTTAATATCCTAAACACAATTACTACAAATCCCTCCTTTAACGTTACTAAATATAGAAATATATTTAATAAAAGGCGATTAAATATTAATCGTCTTCTATTAATTTTTTATAAAAAAGATAGAAGTAAAAATCTTTTAGGCTTTAATTAAGCAATAAAAATAAGGAAAGCGATTCCTATAGAAAAAAGGTTAGTAAAGAAGAATAAGAAAGCGAAATAAAGAAGGGATTTATATAAAATACTAAACGCTTAAATAAAAAGGCCTAAAATCCTCTCCTTTTTAACCCGTAGATAGGCACTATAGTAGCTCTAAAGTTAAGCCCCCTTTTTCTCAATAAATAAGCGCTAAGGAGGTTAATTATTAAAGTTTCGGGTTGTAAAATAAGCTACTAGGATTATATAATACTAATTAGTAGGATAAAAAATGTTAAAGAATTTAGTAAGGCTAGTAAGGGATTAAAATAAAACCTATTCTATATATAACTTCCTAGTAAAAATAGGTTTAAAAATAGTATAAACCCAAATTAAATTAGTAAAAGCCTCATTAAATTTATTTAAAATCGTACCTTAAAAGGAATTTATAGCGATAAAGCTAAAAGATAAATAAATATATACTTTAAATAGTAACTATTATTTACTATTAAAATACTCGTTTATATACCGAAGGTTATTCCTCATTACTAAAGGATAAGAAGGGAGTAGGCCTTTATTAGAGTTTATATTATACCTTTTTTTAATAATAGTAGCTAATAAAGGAACGTTAAAGGCCGGCTAGAAATTTATATTCTAATATTTAAGTAGAAAGTTAGGTTACTATATAGATTCCTAAATAAAATTGTTAGGAGAAATATCCGAATTCAATATAATAAAGGTAGTAAAGCTAAATATTAATATTTAAGAATAAGAGGGCGCTAAGAGAAAAGAAAAAGAAATAAGCGGATTTATTACAAAGGAAAGAAGGTAATATACTTACTAGCGAGGGGTAAAGGTAAATAGTGAAGTATATATTACTTAAGTAATAATAATAGGAAGGTTCTAAATAGGGGTAAGAAGTAAATAAATATACTATAACGTACCCCTCTAGCGAATTAATACTAAAATAATCCTTAGAAAATTAAAGAAGGTTATAGAACTATACCGAATTACTATTATAATACTAATAGAATAAATACGTCCGGAAATTTCCAATTCCCTACTACTTTCAAAGGTAAATTAGTAAAGAAAAGCCTTTTACTTTCTAAGGATAATAGTACAATAAATAGATTATTTCCCTTTTATTCTTAAATAATATCCTTCTACCCTTTAAATAAAGAATATATTTTCCTAATAATATTAAATACTCTAGAGATCGCCCCGTAGGTACTTTCCTTTAAAAGACCCTTTAAAAAGTTTAAGAAGAAAGAAATTATAATAACTTCGGCTTTAAGGAGTATAATTGTATAGAGAATAAAAATAGACCGCCTTAAGAAGTATAAAGCGAAATTAATTATAGGGACCCTAGAGAGTAGTAATAAGGAGTAAATTACTATCCGGCATCGTTTATCTTTTTTAAGCTAAAGAAGAAGAAATAGTCGGAAGCGAGTATTACTATTAAATTTATTATAATTTCTAATAGTTTAAATATATTTAAAGAAATAATAAAGTTCTAGAAGGGTAAAGATAAAGGTATAAAGATTACGTTTCGCCGGATCCCTGTGATTTAATTTACTATTGAGGATAATAAGGATAAGAAAAGCTCTAAGGGTTTTAAAAAGAATAAAAAAACCCTAAAGAAGGATAAAAAATCGTCGAAAAACGTATCACCGCTTACAATAGATCTATTTAAAACCCTATAGAAAGAAAATATACCCTTAATAAACTAAACTCCTAATAAAATAAGCAAAGAAGAAAATAATAAGCTCGTAATAATTATACCGACCGAAGTAATCCTTCTAAACTAGGAATTGTCAAATAATAACGAAGAAGCGTTAAGAAATATACTTTTAATTATAGTATACTTAATTAGTACCTCGTAAACGTCTTTAGCAAATCTAATTCCTATTAAAAAGGGAGAAGAGAAGGCTAATAAATTTATATTAAATATACCTATTAGAAAAGAAATTTTACTAAATAAGAAGGTTAACGATAAGCCTTTAATATTATAAATTCTAATTAACGATTTACTATTAAAAGGGGAATTCCTAACTATAATAAATCCTTTCCCTTATACGCTAAAGGAGTTGACACCTCTACCAGCCCAAATTCCTACTAAAGGTGTTCGTAAAACCGATTTTATTAAGAATTTTATTATAAATAAACAATATCTTACTCCAAAAGGAGAAGGTAATAATAAAGAACCTATATTACCGATCCCTACCTTACCTTCTATTATTTTTAAATTGTTCTACTCTATAGTAATAATACTAGAAGAAGAGTGGGGGGAAATTACGGAAGATTATAAAATTTAATAAATATAAGAGGCTACTAGCTAGTAAGATACTGTTTTAGGACCTAAGGAGGTCTGCCCCCCTCGGGGAGAAGTGCTAAGGAACTTTGATCTAGAATTTAATTGGAGATTGCCTAAGTATTTAAATAATAAGTTAATAAATAAAAATTGGATAGTATTATTCGAATTAATATTCGATATTCTAAATATCGATTTATATAATATAGTACTTAGAGTAGATCTCCTTCTTCCAAAGGATTAGTTAGTAATAATTCAATTAAATTAAATAACTTAATATAAGTACGTACTAAGAATAATGAACCTATAATATACTATTTATATTAAGGGTTAGATAAATAGAATAATTGTAAATATAAATTTAATTTAATTGTTTAAAGTATACGGAGATCGGATCTACATCCCCTCCTCCGTTTAAACTATAATTAAAAACGAATTAGGGAATCCGTGCCTAATAAGTACTAAATTAGTAGAAGAAGCCTTTTTATTATTAATAAAGTAGTAGTATATTTTAATTTATAAGGATAAGTATTTTTCTTTAGCTATTTTTAATTAATTAGAATGTATATAGTATTATTTTTATATAATAAAATACAAATCTAGGATATGGGAAGTATTAAAGGCCTATAATATATTTGTACTAGTAAATTATAAATACTTTATTAATAGAGGAAGACGAGTTTGTATTGAGATGTATTTTGGCGGTTGCGAATTCCTTTAATAGGTAACTATATAACTATATAGCTTTTAGGTATTAGAAGTAGTTAGGACTTTCTTTTTAGATACGAAGAGAGTAGATCGGCACTTAAATAGATAGATAATTCCTTATATTAAACTATATATTTAGGAGTAATCTAACTATTAGAAACCTTAGATGTAGCTATTAAATTTCGAATAATTAAAAGAAACTATAATTTACTAATAGATAAAAATAGCCTACGATTATTTAAAGACGCTATAAATTGAATTATTAGTAATTCTTATAAATTAAGAGTAAAAAGTAGATTTGTAGTACGAAGTAAGATATAGGATAATATAATATTAAAAGATCGAAGTAAAAGGAGATCTTTAAGAATTTAAATTTACGGAAGATAATAATATTATATAGGAGTACTTAAGAGACCCGCTCGTCCTCTATAATTTACTAATTTGTACTTAAGATATTTAGTAATTAAAGAAGTTCTTTATATTCGAAGGGTTAGGAGTAGAAAATATTAGGGATATATTAATTAATAATTATAAAGATAATAAAAACGAAAGTAAGGAGGATAAATACGTAGATAGGCCTATTATACTATAGTATTAGATCTTTTCCCTTTCGGAGGATAAGGTATTTCTAAAGCCCCTACGGAAGTTAAAGGCGATTAGATAAGCGAAAGGCTATAAAGTTAATAAATAGGTAGAGTTATTTAATTTATATAATAGATTTATTATTAATTACTTCGTTTTGCTTAAAAAGAAGAAGGCGGATTTATACTTACTAGGAAGAAAGGCTAAAGGAGAAGAGAAGGGGAGGCTGACTATAGAGTACTAATATATATTAATATTAAATAAGTAGGTAGTATAGAATATTCCCGTTACTAACGATATTAGTATAGAGGAAGTATAAAAAGTGTTAAGGATTTATAAAATACTAATTTGGAATATTAAGAAGGAGGTAGAGGAAAAAAAGAAAATTAAAGCGAAGGAAGAAAGAATAAAAATTCGGAAGGCTATATAGGATAAAAAGAAGCGGCGTTAACGGATTTATTTTTAACCCTTTATTTATATTATTTATTATATATACTTTTATTAATAATAGTTAGTACTCTTACTTATATGCGTATTTATATTTAAGGTCTTATTTGATAGTAGGGGTTATTGGTATACGAATATTCTTATAAAGGATTATAAAAGAATATTCGAAGGGAAGTTTAATATAGGGTAGTTGGTTCTTTTTTCTATTTTTTCCTTTTTTGCTTTAAAAATTTTTGCTTTTATATAATAAGTAGAAATATTAGGGCTTTAGTTTGTTATGTATTAGGGAGCAGATCTATTGTACTGGTCGGTCAGGACCTTAGGAATATATTGAGTAAAGAAGAGGATATAAGGAGGAGATCTTAAGTTGAGAATAGGCGAAAGGAGAAGTACTCCTAATTAGATAATACTTTTTCTTCGTAGATAGACTAAGAAGTTCCGTTCCCAAACTATAGAATTACTATTGAACGCTTTTGTAATAGTAAACCTAGTAACCTTCTTATAAAAGAAATTAACTTCTAAAATTACCTATTAATCTAAGGTTAATAAGAAGGGTTTTATCCTTCTCGTTGGTCTTTGACGGTGGTTGATAAATTGTAACTTTGTTACTCTATTTCAATTCCTAAGGACGAAGGCTATATTTAATTCCAGATCTGCTCCCCGCTATATTTAAGTGTGGTAGGGTGCTTTTCGTATTAGTGTGGTTTTTGCTCTATTTTAATAAATAATATTGTACGCCGCGGTATAGGACGAGTAGTCTGTGAGAATAATTATACCCGCTATTAGCTAAGTAATAGTAGTTCGTTGGAATTAAGAAGCTGCGCCCTAGCGAAATACTAAAAATTCGACTATTATATATAAACCCTTTATATTCGGGTAGGGTAAATACAATACAGCTATCGAAGTTGTACGTAAGTATAATATTTATTGAGAGACCTCCTTTATGCGTACGCTAAGCCGATTATTTATTACTACCAACCCTCATAGGGAAATAAAAGCTATCGAGGGTACTTAATACCCCTTCGAAGTAGGGGTATAACTTAGGGTTCATCTCGATCTTCGTCGGGGTATATGGAGGGGGGAGTTTAACCTTCGAATGCGTAAGTCGGATATAATAGTTCAATACCTTATGAAAGGCCCTATTTGTATAGTAAATCGAAGTAAATATAGGTTCTATACTTTAAATAGGATATTGATACTAACCTATGAATTGTAGCAATACCTTACTTAGCAACCTATCCTAACATTCGACGAGTAGTGCCCTATATAATTAGTAATAAGAATATTATAACCTTCTCGTTAGTTTATAGTCTCCTTCCCTTATATAGTCCAACGTTATATTAAAGCTATACAGTTAGCGCAAATACTATATTTGCCCGTATGCGGATGAGTAACTGTAGTCTACCCTAATGTCCAAATAATAGATCTTTAGTAATAAAGATTCCCTTTAAAGGATTAGGGTTAATAACGAGCTAGGGACCTCGCCTCATTACTACGATAATAACTAGAAAGGAGGCTATAGCTATACGCACTTTGTGTTTGTGCGCTGTAATTGTAGCGGTGCTAGCGATAGTTCTAGGGGATGAATGCTATATTTAGAAGTATTGAGGGGGGGTGATGTGCAGTATTTGCAGTATTTACAGTATATTGTAGTGCTGACAGCGCTATAAATACTGGGGTAAGCGAGTTATAGCATTAAAATCGGTAGAAATCTACCCGGTTACAATTTACAAAATACCGATTTTTGTGTTCACCCGGTGAAAATGTAGTATTGCACTCTAGTTGGTTAGAATGCTAAAAAGCGGAGATTTTCTTTCTACTGGGTTGCGCAGACGTGCACGGACGCTGTAACCCGGTGAAAAGGTACAAAGATGTCGACGTTGTTCGGGATCACGATTTTCACCGGGCTTGTTCACCCGGTGAAAACGCTAAAAAAAGCTGTACGGATCACGCCCTAAGTATTCGCCATCCACTCAGCCAGCTGGGTCCTCAGAGGCGGCGGGCCACTCATTCCTCCACTGTGACCTGACGGCGGACCATCAGGCTGGCCGGCTGTGGTGGTGTCCCGCTCAGTGCCGGTGCCGTTGATGCATTTTTTTCGTCGGTTGGCAACTTTTTGCGATTTGCGGGAAACAGCTCTTTTGTCGACATCTCCCCGCTGCAGCCAACCCTTCCCGTAGCCTGATCACGGCCAAACCCGGGCATGAGATAGTTCCAAGTCGTGCGGTTTCTCTGACGTTGTTTTGGTCCCATCAAATGCCCGCTTCGTCGAGATATCCGCCCCCGTATCCCCTCGATAGGCGTGGCTGCTGTGACAGTGACCATGACTACTATGATGACCGACTCTGGCACCGCGTCTGATTCTGGTGCGGGACTTGTTGATTCAACACGAAACGACACCACCACCACCACCACCACCACCACCACTCCCGGTGACAACGACGCCGACGACGACAACACCAACGGCACTACTACTGGTCATCACGACAACAACGAGACAGACAACAACAGCAAAAGTTACAGCAGCACCCACCATGTCCCCGCCATCGATAATACCTCGACGACCAACGCCAACGACAACGAAGATGCTGCTGGCTTCCTCGACCGCGACCAGTCGCCCTTGTCGTCCATCTCGTCCCCGCTGAGCGAACCCGACAACTTTGAGTTTGATACCGAACCGATTCCATCCATCCTATCACCAAAGTCTACGACAAGCGATAATCATGCCCGCGACGGAGAGACACCCGAGCTCGACGAAGATGGACAACCACCGGCCAAGCGACGCCGAGTGCGCGAGACAACACCTCACAATCACTCGCGCAAACCGAAACCAGAGTCACCACCATGGAAGAAGTTTGAGGCCGAGGGTCCGACTACCATCATCACCGAAGACGGTCGTCGCAAGTCTGGCCGCGTCAATCCCGTCTTGCTAGGCATGAAACCCAGCGACAAAAAGGTTACGCGGAAAGCTATCCAAACAAGTCCTGTCAGCAACAAAAGTAGTGCCAGTACGTCCAGGAAGCCAGCGCCAGCAAGCAGCAGCAACAGCAAACATGCTCCCGCAAAGATGCCGCCCCCGCCGCCGCCGCCGAAAGCTCCCGCGCGCAAGTCTGCCACGACTCATGAAACCAGACCCTCCGCGTCCCGATCCCGTCGACGATCTCCATCTCCTCGACGTCCTGCTACACCACCGAAACCCGCCGCTGTCGGTACGCGTCGGTCAACGCGCCAAGCCCTAGCCCATTCTCGAGCATCCTACGATGATGGCCAGCTCTCTCCCGGTGCCTCGCGCGCCACTCCCCGTATCAAGCTCAAAGTTCGACCCCCGTTGACCGTAATACCTCTTGTTCATCCAAACCAAGCCAATGTTCGTCCAAAGCTTGGGCCGACCTTTGAGGAATACTTTGCGCGCGCTCATGAAATACCGGTTGAGGAGGGTGGGCAGCACATTCCCGATGAAGAGCCCAAATACACAGACGAGATGGCCCTCCAAGACGCCAAGGTCATTCTACGGGTTGAAAAGGAGGTTGAGCCAGGGGGCTTGCTCGCCCCTGATAGGTGTTCGGCTTTCGAGCCTGAAGCCGAGGAGGAACCGCCTCGACAGTGGGCTCACCTTGACCATCTCACAAAGGCCATGACCAACTTCCGCAAGTTGATGTATAGAGAGCAGCAGTTGCATATGCAGGCAGCCAAGCGCATCGCCATTGCATGCGAAGCCGAGTGGAGGCGCCGAAACCCACAGCCCAAGACTGCCGAAGAAATCGAGCTGGAGGAGATGGAAGCGTCCAAGGCCAAATGGCGCCAGGTTATCAGGGCCTTTGCTGGAACATGGGAGAATGTCAGAGTCGAGGTCAATAGGCGCCGCTTGGTGGAATGGGAGGCGGAGGAACAGCGCCGTGTCAAGGCCGCGCTGAATCAAGCAGTCAATCTTTCGGAACAAAAGCTACAGCAACGACAAGCGCAAGTGGACGGGGACGAAATCACAGACGAGGATGAGGACGAGGACGACGAAGACCTGGCAAGTGGCATGCCGTCAGTAATGGGCGACGAGAAGGAAAGTGACGAGCACTCCGACCAAGGATCCGATGAGATGTCCGACGAAAATGACGAAGATGAAGACGAGGATAACATGTCCTCCTCCGAGGACGACGATAAGAAATCGACCGCCTCGGACGAGGGCCTGACTCAGGAAGAATTGCGTGCAAAATACGCCAACCTACCCACATTGGGCACGACCGATGAAACTGAAGAAACAACAAAAGACGTGGAAATGGCTGATGCTCCCGCTGCTATGGATGGTAGCGTTGCGAATGATGACGATACAAGCGATGAGTCGGTAGACATGGACGACGACCTTGGATCTAGCGAGGAGTCAGACGACGACGAGGAGGAGGAAGAAGACGATGAGGAAGAGGAAGAGTCCGATGATGAACCTGCTGGCTTGCTAGGGCTATTCTTTGGAAAGTCAGAGTTGAAGAAGTTGAAGGAAGAGGCTGTAACTGAGGAGCCGTCGGTTGAACCCGCTGGGGATGTGGAGATGACTGATGCTTCGGCGGCCCTTCGTCCCGAGCTCCAAGTTAATGGTCATGCGCATGAGGCCCCGATAACTAATGGTACTCACACTAATGAGCAGTTGGCATCATCTCAAACTGAGGGTGCAGACGATGAAGTGTCGTTACTGGTTATACCCAACGACGAAATAGCAGCAGAAAATACTCAAACCGCAGCAGAGCCGGGCAGCGGAGTGGTGGAGAAGGACTTCCTGACCAATGATAGTTCCTTGAAGTATCCTAATGAGATTGTACAGTCCGAAAACCAGACACTTCCGGCCAAGGAGTCGGTTGAAGCTGGAGGCGACCTGCCAATGGTTGATGCCCCATCCACAGACGATTTACAAAGGGAAACAGCCGCGGCGCCGTCGTTGGAGGCACCACCCAACACCCGACATGATAGTCAGGAAACGGTGGCGGCTACTGACATGCAGAGCCAGTCACAAACACAGTCACCAAAAACAACTGATACCAAGCCCACCGACGTCGACACTCCCCATTCAGAGCTGGCCGTCAGCGTGCAAAAGCCAGATAGCCGCCAATCCTCACCTCAGCCAACAACACCAACAGTCAAGACCGAAATCCCGTTTCTCTTACGTGGAACACTGCGTGAGTATCAACATCATGGTCTGGACTGGCTTGCTGGGCTGTATGCCAACAACACCAATGGTATCCTGGCCGACGAGATGGGTTTGGGAAAGACCATCCAGACGATTGCTCTGCTGGCGCACCTCGCCTGTCATCATGAAGTTTGGGGCCCCCATCTGGTTATTGTGCCTACGAGTGTTATGCTCAACTGGGAAATGGAGTTCAAGAAGTGGTGTCCTGGATTCAAGATCCTTACGTACTACGGCAACCAGGAAGAGCGAAAGCGAAAGCGCCAGGGATGGAACAACGACGATGTGTGGAACGTCTGCATCACCTCCTACCAAATGGTCCTTCAGGACCAACAGGTGTTTAGGCGAAGACGGTGGCATTACATGATCCTCGACGAGGCTCACAACATCAAGAATTTCAAGTCGCAGCGCTGGCAAACCCTGCTCGGCTTCAACACGCAAGCTCGGTTACTTTTGACAGGTACTCCGTTACAGAACAACCTGACCGAGCTGTGGTCGCTTCTTTACTTCTTGGCGCCACCCGAGAACGGCGAAGGCGGGTTCGTTGACCTCACCGAATTCCATAACTGGTTCGCTAGGCCCGAATCTCAGATCTTGGAAAGCGGGCGTGAACAGCTGGACGACGAGGCGCGTGCTATCATTGCCAAGCTGCACAAGGTCCTTCGACCCTACCTTCTCCGTCGACTCAAGGCCGATGTCGAGAAACAGATGCCGGCAAAGTATGAACACGTCGAGTTCTGCCGCCTCTCCAAACGTCAGCGAGAGTTGTATGATGGGTTCCTCTCCCGTGCCGATACACGCGAGACGCTGCAGTCGGGTAACTACATGTCCATCATTAACTGTTTGATGCAGCTCCGAAAGGTCTGCAACCATCCCGATCTCTTTGTGGACCGGCCCATCATGACCTCGTTCCGCATGTCGCGGTCAGTACCGGCCGACTACGAGTGGAAAGAAAAGTTCATTCGGAACAGGCTGTTGGCTACGAAGCCCATGACCACTGTCAATTTGAGCTTCCTCAACATGATTCCGACCGAGTACGAAGATCTGTCCAAGACACACACCGACCGCATCGCCCAGCTCAGCTCCCATCGTATCTTGCTCGACCTGAGGGAGGCCCAGAAGGTGCGCGCCAACAACGCCTACACCGCGCTGGACCCTTCCTCTGTCAAGTCCAACCTTGTGTATCTTGAAAGTGCCGCCAGGTGGGGTCGGTTCGAAGAGCTGCAGCACTGTGTATACATCAATGCCCTCCGTCGCCAACAACGACCCATTTATGGAAAGCGTCTAACCGAGTTCCTCACCCTTGATACCCATCTCCGACCATACAAACCCCGACCTAGAGTGCCGGCTAAGATCATGTCCTGGTTCGAAGAGGATTCCTTCCTGCTACACAACGCCATCCCAACGCTCCAGCAACGCGCCGAATCCATGGAAATGACCATCACCAAGTTCGCCTGCGTCACTCCCGCGGTCGTGACGGGCCCCGAAATGAACCGCTTCCTCCTCGGCGAACGAGGCATCCAACTCTTTGAGGACCTCGACCTCAAGCTCTCCGCTCCCGTGAAATACGCTCCCTACATGCCACCCCAACCTCCACCGGACCCCTGGCACGAGGCCCGCATGCGCCTGACCATCCAGTTCCCCGACAAGCGTCTCCTCCAATACGACTGCGGCAAGCTCCAAGCGCTCGACAAGCTTCTACGCAAACTCCAGGCGGGCGGCCACCGCGCTCTGATCTTCACGCAAATGACCAAAGTCCTCGACATCCTCGAACAGTTCCTCAACATCCACGGACACAAGTACCTCCGTCTCGACGGCGCCACCAAGGTCGAACAGCGACAGATCCTCACAGACCGATTCAACCACGACCCGCGCATCCTCTGCTTTATCCTGTCCACCCGCTCCGGCGGTCTCGGCATCAACCTCACGGGCGCCGACACAGTCATCTTCTACGACCAGGACTGGAACCCAGCCATGGACAAACAATGTCAAGACCGCTGCCATCGTATCGGTCAGACGCGCGACGTACACATTTACCGACTAGTATCAGAACACACCATCGAAGCGAACATTCTCCGCAAAGCTAGTCAAAAACAAATGTTGGACGACGTGGTCATCCAGGAAGGAGAGTTCACCACCGATTACTTCAATCGGTTGTCGGTGCGAGACGTACTAGGGTCCAATGGCGAGGTGATCGCCAGCAACGAAGACGACGTGGCCGCCAACCTCGCCATGGATCGCGTGCTAGGTGGACCGTCGACTACCGGCGCAGGAGGCTACGACGGCACTGCCGACGGCGGCGGCGGTGCATCCCAACCCCCTGTGCGAAACGTGGGCAGGGTCCTAGAGATGGCAGAAGACAGAGAGGATGTCGACGCTGCCAAGGCAGCAGAAAAGGAAATCATGCAGGACGAAGCAGATTTTGGCGAGGCGGGAAGTACGCGCCCGGGAACGCCGGGTGATGGGCTGGCGGATTTGGATGGTCAACTTTTGGGAGGAGAAGAGAATAAGGAGGTAGAGGATGAGGTGATTGAGTATAATGCGTGGGGCGAGAGGATGCATACTATTGATGAGTACATGCTGGGGTTCATGGCCAAGGCGTTGGAAGGGACGCCGTTGGAGTTACCGCGGGACCGCAAGAAGGGAAGGGATAGGAATAGGAATCGGAAGGGGAAGGATAGCAGGAAGAGGTGATTGATTGACTGGGGAAAGCCAAAAGGAAAAAGGATTGTGTGTGTGTGTATTATACTAGACGTTTATACCATATCGACTGTTGGCGAGAAGGTAGAATGGAAGATTACATGATTGTCTCTAGACCTGGCGTAGGTAGCCACTGCAGAGTCCCGTTTGCCGTCCGGTGCAAATTCTGGTCGATGTCGCTAACGAGTGAACTAAGTGTTGGAAGGGTGGGTGGGTCGAAGCTGACGGGCTGTTAGTGCACTATCCTTTAGGCGGCGAAATCGTCCTCAAGTGCGATAGTGTTGCATCACTTTCATTGCTTTGGTTGTTCCCATCCACGCATGTTGACAAGGGAAGGTCAGCTGGGAGATCACATCTCACGTTTTTTGATCATTTCCTCAACCGTTTGGGCTTCAGTTGTCATCGATTGATAGCACCACCGCCTCGCCGTCCCAGTGCATCATTCCCTTCCCTTCCCTCCACTTGGCAGCAAGCCTTACCCAACCCAACCCATCGCATCGCGGCTGACAGGACAAAACAGTGGAATGAATGGGTGATATGAGGTGAGACAAGCATAAGGCTGCATGGCTGCATCCCGTCCGTCTGCTCGCTGGCTGCATGACGGGCGGGACTGTCATTTCCCGCCCGGTCGGTCGGTCGGTCGGCCTCATGGGTCGCGTTCCATGAGACCATTTTTGCCCTAGGTGGTCACTTTACGCTTTGCCGGGCAATCACCGGTCATGACCTAGAGATGCCACTAGGCTTCCATCTTTCACTCCCTTCGTATCTACTTGGATGTGAATGAGGCTGAATGCCGTGGTGGGTGGGGCTGATATGGGTGTAAGTATCTAGGTAGGTAGAGGTAGGGTGTGGGTATGATGGGTGTGGGTGGGACGTACCTATCAAGTGACACCTCCAGGGACATATGTTTGGACATATGCCCACGCCCACGCGGATTGGCTGGCTCACTTGACCCTTTTTTTTTGGAATTTTAGTAGAGGTAGCCGAGCCACGGGTTGTACAACGACTGACGACTTACAGAGCGAGCGTGGTTCGAACATAACACTTTACCTAGTCAAGGTACCTACATGTTGAGGCACTGTACACACGAACCTTTTTCAAAATCCAACCTAACCTTGAAGACGTGGTTTTTTTTTTTTTTTTTTTTTTTTTTTTTTGCTGTCGCACGGCGTCAAAATGCGGCTCGTTTTTTTGCTGGCTGCACCCTACCTACCGAACCGATGTTTGTCCCTTGTCCCTTGTTCCGCGCACACCAGACAGGCAACTTAATCCAGGCCGGGCACCTAGGCTGAACTCCATCTCCCGGTCGGCTGGCCGACCGCCTATCTGGTATCACATATTGGCATGAGGACGCAGCAAACATAACCGAACTGGTGGTTGTGACACCGGGGTGACTAGGTATACTATCTGGAGACGGTGAGGGATGGATGGCTTTCGGTGAAAAAGTGTCAGCCACAGGACTTACACTAGGACACAGAAGGGCTTGTAGCTGTCAAGACCAGATGCCTGAGTGATGTTTTCCTCGTACAGACAGGCAGGCAGGCTAGGCCTATACCGGGGCAGGAAAAGCCAAGGTGTTCGGGTGTTGGCGTTTGACCGTTGGCGGCGGCCTCATGACACTTTGGATGACTCTGAGGTTGAGTCTGAGAGGGTCATGACCGGATGGAATGCAAATGATCAAAAGACTTGTTGCGCGAGGGAGGTGGTTATATAAGGTAATGTTGTGTTTTCATCTGTTTTGTGTCTTTTTTGTTTTCCTTCGATCGGGCAGCTTTCACAAGTCAAACGTTCAACGAGAACCAGCAAAGCTCAACCGACCAACAACACAATACCTACCCAAACGCTCACTTGCACAAACCAAGGAAGACAAACTCAACCACGCCACGAAAACAACAACACCTTTCCCCAACCAAAGCAAAGCAATGGCCTGGTACACCACAGACTATTGCACCCTCTGCTGTCGGCACATCCCCGTCTACTCATGGTACTACCACTCCTACACCTGTCATCGGCGCACCATCACCAGCACCAGCACCAGCACCAGCGCCCACGGAACTCGGCGTTCGCACTCGCGTCACCGCCGTGAGCATGATCGTGAGCGCGATGAGTACGAGTACGAAACTACCATCCGGCGCACGCGGAGTCGAAGCCGTCATGGGTCTACTTCGTACTACTACTACCTTCCCTGGAGATATCATCATCGCCCGGCGGCTGCTCCTGCTCCCGCGCCGGTGAGATGTCCTACGCCTGCTCCTCCTGCGTTGCCGGAACCGCTGCCTTGTCGGAGCCGGAGCAGCCGTCGGAGGGGTAGTGAGGATACTACCGCTAGGGATAAGGATAGGGGGTGGAGGAGGAGGACGGTGGATATTTATATTGAGCATTAAGGGGAGTCGTTCGTTCCCTGACACCCACCCAGCCATCGACGCTCCTTTTTGGATCGACCAAATCGTTTCCGTCTTTTCCCTTGGACAACAACAATAACAACAACAACAACAACAACAACAACAACCAATTTAATTCGACATACAACCCGCTCGTTACCTACCTGCCGGTCGCCGTCATTGACCGTGTCAGTCTGGACCTTAGGTCGTTCGTTAAACAATACACAGAACAGCATCTCTCTTCTTCCTTTTGTTCATGTGGGGCGTTGATGTTTTGAAGGGACTGGGTAGGTACTGAAGCGGGACACATCAGACTGGATAATGAAGTAACCATGTGATTGGAATACACTGCTTGGAATGGGATCAAGGGACAGACGGACAGACCTTGTAGTGGACAGGATGAATGATGATGAATGAGACACGAAGGCATGGAGAATACTAGTCTAGGTAGCCCTAGCGCTTGGAATGAAACTATATTGTCATTGATATATGTAGCGTACCGCGCTTGTGACGCAGGGACATTGTGACCTTGTCGACGAACTGGAGGAGGGCCGAGACCTTTGATCAGATGAGCATACCTATGTCTCGGGTCAAAGGTTTGTTGCAAGAACAGTAGAGACAAAAAAAAAAAGACTTGGACGGTTTTTGTAAGGACAGGTCTTGTAGTAGGTTCCTGGTCCTTTGAAAGTTCATGAGAAAGAGAAGGAAAAAAAAAAAAAAAAAAAAAAAAAAAAAAAAAAAAAAAAAAAGGAGGAGCAGAGTGTCTAGACCCCCGACCCATTCTTCTCTTCGCAACTGTTGTCCGGTTCAGTGGGTTAGGGTTCAATATGGATGAACCTTGCCCAAATTGATGACAACTTTCGCCTCGCTCAGGACAAAATCAATGACACCCAAGTCCTCCATCCAGAACCACACCCTTTGGCCGGGTGCAACATCAAGACTGAAACTTGGGTGTCATCCATTTTGTCTTGAGCGAGGGTTAGCGTCCCGGGCCTTGGCGCGCTGCGGAAACTCCACTCGTGATCTGCCGTCTTCCGAGCTGCCGATATCAATGATGGCCCGAAATTGTATATCGTCTTGTCATTTCAATTGATTTGATCCCGTCCCAACCTGCATCAGCTGCCTGTGGTCTTCACTTTACAACGTCTGTTTTCCAAATCATGTCGATTTTCTACTCCGAAATTCATTGCCTCTGAACAACAAAAGACCCTCGTCAATTTGACTATTATCGGACGCCCGCTCCGCAAAAAAAGAGTGAATACACTAGGTCTGAATCAACTTTGACCGACAAACTCCCGTTGCGGCGGTCAATATGGCTTCCCACGCCGTCAATCGACCAGAGCGAGGTCATCTTCCTAGGCAATAAACGAGGTCTTCATCTGCCGAGGCTGCACTTTCGCCATTGCAAATCATCAGCTGTCCTTAATAAATTGTCCAAGCAGAGGTCGATGACGACCGAGTTGGTCTATTCCCGATCCAGAAGGTACCAAAGCTGGGGAAAGATAGTGCCCCGGGGCGGGGTGACCAATCGCTTGGCGATCGTTACGGCCCCGCTGTGAGCGAGCGCACTGCACCGACAAGCGATCGCCCGGGCACCTAGTACGGAAGGAACTTTTGGGGGGGCCGCTGCTATGACGGGCGCGGCAAGAGAGACGATGTCGGGAGTGTCGAGACGGAGCCATGCGGTTATGTTTTTTATTCTTTTTTTCATTTCCCCTTAACCATCTGGTCACAATGCTTCCAAGACACCTATCGCGAGATATCTGTGTTGGAATTGGGGTCTCCATCATCGCGGGGGACCCCGGCCAGATGCTTGATTCAACTTGGCAGGTCGCTTTGCCCCCCTGCACTGCCCTGCCGTGGTTACCATGACATATCCCGGCTCAAGCCCGGACGGTCAACCGTCAAGATGCGGAAGGTGGAGGATGCCCGGTTCTGCAACCCTTCCCTTCGCCTTCTCGCGTGCCACCACCACCACCACCACCACCACCACCCCAATTTCTATTGCTCACAACCTAACTCAACCGTGGGAGGTGGTTGGCTTCCTCCAGTTGGCTCCAGTCATCGGTTACATTCCCAGCGGCCAATGGCACGGCGGATGACAACCAGGAACGACAAGTAAAAAGTCAATTCGTGTTCCCGTCCCAACAGCTCCTTCCATGTTCGGAGAATTATACTTGGGCCAAGTGGATCTATCAAACGATCCACGTCTGTCGGGTTGGCGATATAAGAGCGCCCGTTGGTCCCGTCACAAGTCATGGCCGCCCTCCCTTCCTCTCCTCCCACCCTCTCTTCACCCTCCCCCTTCTTGCCCTCACCTCTTGCTCCCCGCGAGTGAGGCAAGATCACCGGCAACATGAGGTTCTTCTCCGCCGCCACCGCGCTTCTAGCGGCCGCCTCCACCGCCCATGCCGCCTTCTTCAAGACCCTCGGCATGGAAATCGGCCCCATCGACGACCACATCGAGTCCCTCAACAAGCGCGCCGAAGTCGAGGGCACTTCCGGCTACGGCACCTTCGACCAGCTGATCGACCACAACACCCCCGAGCTCGGCACCTTCAAGCAGCGTTTCTGGTATGGCTTCCAATACTGGAAGGGCCCCGGCTCGCCCATCATCCTCGTCAACCCCGGCGAGCAGGCCGCCGATGGTTTCAACAAGTCGTACCTCTCCGACCAGCGTCTGGCCGGCTGGATGGCCAAGGACATGGGCGCAGCCGTGGTGATCATGGAGCACAGATACTGGGGCAACTCCAGCCCCTTCGACGAGTTGACAGTCAAGAATCTGCAGTATTTGACGCTGGAGAACTCGTTGAAGGACATCAACTACTTTGCCGAGCACATTGACCTGCCCTTCGACAAGACCAACGGCAGCAAGCCTGCCAACGCCCCCTGGATCTTCTCCGGTGGTTCGTACTCGGGCGCCCTGGCCGGTTGGCTGGAGGCGCTGTACCCGGGCACCTTCTGGGCGTATCATGGCACTTCTGGTGTGGTCGAAACCCTAGGACACTTTTGGACCTATTTCGTCCCTGTCCTGGAAGCGACGCCGCAGAACTGCACCAAGGATTTGACCGCTGTTATTGACTATGTCGATTCCGTGTTGCTGCATGGTACTCCCAAGGCCAAGCGTGAGCTCAAGTCCAAGTTCAAGCTGCAGAACTTGACTGATGCCGATTTTGCTTCGTAAGTTGTTTTGAACTGTCTGCCAAGCAAATTGATGTTGACCAATTGTCTGCAGTGCCATTGAGAGCGGCCCCTGGAGCTGGCAATCCACCCAGTTCTACTCGGAAAAGATCACCGGTTACAACCCTTACTACCGCTTCTGCGACTACGTCGAGAACGTCTGGCCCAACTCGACCAACAAGGTCCCTGGGCCTCTCGGTGTTGGCATCAAGAAGGCCCTCGACGGATACGCCAAGTGGTTCGTCGAGGAATCTCTTCCTGGCACCTGCGAGTCTTCTGGCTACGACGCTTTCAAGGGCGAGGATAACGTTCTCTGCTTCCAGAACCAGAACGCTTCCAACCCCATTTTCCACGACTTGTCGGTCGACAACGCCTACAACCGCCAGTGGAATTGGTTCCTCTGCAATGAGCCGTACGTGTTCTTTCTCCCTTTGGGGCTACCGTTCCTTTATGCTGACATGCACGCAACAGCTTCGAGTGGTGGCAAGACGGCGCCCCCCTCGGCCGCCCCTCCATTGTCTCTCGCCTCGTCGACGCCGACTACTGGCGCAAGCAGTGTCCGTTGTGGTTCCCCGCCGAGAAGGGCTCCAACGCCACCTACGGCATCAAGCAAGGCAAGCGCGCCGAGGACGTCAACAAGTGGACGGGCGGCTGGAAGCACACCAACGGCACGCGCATCATGCAGGCCAACGGTTCCCTTGATCCCTGGAGAGACGTTACCCTGTCGTCCAAGTTCCGGCCCGGTGGTCCCTTCAAGGGCAACAAGAACCACCAGGTTCGCGTCATCGAGGGCGGTACCCACTGCTCCGACTTTTACGGTCCCAACTGGAGCGCCAACGAGGGCATCAAGAAGGTTGCAGAGGAGGAGGTTGCCCAGATGGGACAGTGGGTGGCGGACTTTTACAAGAAAAGGGGGATCACTCGGACTCGGTGAGGGAGAGGGTTGGATGTTGCTGTACATATGAGTGTTGAGTACCTATGATTGAATGCCTTCATGTACATACCTAATGAGAGTATAAACGTAATGATAGTATTCTTCTCGACAGCTGGTTAATATGGATGGTGGATGATGGTTGGTGATACGTGGTGACGATAGTCTGCAATTTCCAAATTATGTACCAAGATCAAGATGGATGTCTGCAGTCAGGTTTGGGGATATGTAAACCCCAAGTCTGTGCACTTCAACCATCCAATAACAGTAGGGCCGCTGGTCTAGTGGTATGATTCTCGCTTAGGGTTCAATCCTGAGCATTCTTGCGAGAGGTCCCGGGTTCAATCCCCGGGTGGCCCCGACTTTTTTCCCTTCTTTTTTTTTCTTTATACACATTTTTCTTGTTTCTTCTTCTTTTCTTTCTTTCTTTCTTTCCTCTTTTACCTTTCTTTCTTTCTTCCCTTAGTAACGACGCTCATTTTATGAAAACTTGACTTATATCGTTTTTGTCAAAGGATAGAAGAGTTGTGACATGGTTGTCCTACCTCTAAATGCGTGCGTGCAGTTTAAAGTCGGTCTATTTAGCGAATTTCTAAAAAATCGACAATCTATCTATCTATCTATTACCTTTCTTTCCCCTTTTTGTCCTTTGACTCACTCGTCTTGTAGGTACTGTACCCTCAATCAAATCCTCGCAACTTCCTTTTTTTTTTTTTTTTTTTTTTTTTTTTTTTTTTTTTTTTTTCGCTTTTACGTATGCTCTCCTCATCTACTTTAGCACCACGCAAAATTATGTCCGAGGAGGATATGATGATAATGGTGTGTGTTCCTTCTCGCTCGAGGAGACATCGGAGTCGGACGAGAGTGAGGTTGGCAGGCAGAGTCGGTGGGGGGGTATAGCACATTATACCATACCAGCCAGACCCCGAGGGAGAGGGAGCACATTACGTACTGCTGGATATTTCCAAGAGGACTAGAATAAGATGATTCGGTTGCTAAGGTAACTGAAGAATGGGGCTAGATTACGATGTCTAATGCAAAGAGGCGAGAGTTTTACGCATACAGAATATGTAAATTTTTGTTGCTACCTCATTTCATCCAACAATGTATTTCTTGTCTTAAAAGAGGCATCGTGTCAAGCTACCTATGTGATGTAATGAAAGCTTGTTCCTGGGATATGTCCCCGAAATGCATTGAATGGTTCCTCGGCTTGAGAAGGGATCCCTGGGGTGTAGGTAGGTAGGTATGAGAAAGACCTGCCTGTCTGCCTAGTTCCATTCATGCTCATAGATCTTATTCCTCTCCACCCAAAGGATAACCTTCTTCTTCCCTTCATGGTCCGGGTCATACTTGATGAGAATCCGTCCGTTCGCCTGATTAGCCAGGACGCGCTGGTTATCCGTGGGCTCATAAATCACCTCCTGCCACCTCGCCCTTCCTGCTTCCGTATTAGGGTCCAACAGGCTGACAATTCCTCCCACCGTACTCTTGATCCGCGACCACTTCTGCCGATAGTCCTCCACGTACTGATCATTAGCTGGCCCATCAGGCCTCACCAAGAAGGCTCTGATGTTATCGCCCTCTGCGTTCCCGATCTTGCGTGGATCCAGCTTCTCCTGGGAGACGACGGTGCGGCGACTTGCGCCGTTTTGGAGCGGCGTAAGCACGGTCCGCACAAACACTTGCTCGTTGGTTTCCTTGACCCCCTTGACTGTCAGGCGAAAATCATCATCCGGGTCGAACGAGATGTTCTCCCAGTAATGCGTGGTGTAGACGCCGCGTTGGCTGATGATCACCAGAGAGGTGCACCCGCAGAGATGGCTGGTGCCGACGCTGATGGCTTCATTTCCGTCAAAAGGGGTGAACAGGGCCGTGTTCACGTCGGTGCCTTCTGGGACTTCCCATACCATTTGGGTTGCTTTGGGGATTTCGTTGAACATAAACTCATCCTCCTTGCCGGGGGTCGGTTCGGTAATTGTTCGCTCTGCTACCAGAAAAGCGGAGGAGACATTGATGGCTTCATGCCCGGCCTGGACGTGATACGCTCGCGCAGAAAAGGAGTCGGCAGTGGTGAACGCTACAGGGGGTCTGCAAGCGCCGCAGGCCTTTTGGCCTTGGCTTGGGTTCCCGCATCCATCTCGCTTCTTGAAGGGAAGAGGTGGCAGACTGAGGAACTTGGGAGACCGTTTGAGTGACAAATGAGTCTGACCTCCGGCGAAGTTGGCTGTAACTCAGTTAGCACCTCTCATGAGGTTGACAATGGCCATCACTTTCGAAGTTCGACCTACCTCTACCTGATAAAGACAGGAGCGTAGAGGCGCTGAGGACGATGAGGGCCACAAGAAGCACCAAGCTGCCTCGCGTCGTAAGAGGGACCAAGGATGTCTTCATCTCGTGAGCATGTAGGAGTGGATAAGTGTGGATGTAATGTACAACACAGGTTATATCCAGGTGCGTAAAGACTGAGAAGTTGGGATTGTACTAAGGGCAGTGATGAGTGTGAAGGGTGAAGCCTGACTGGAGAGAAGAACTGGAAAGCGGCTAGATCTCTTATACATGATCTTGAAGAGACGTATTCTAGGTATCTTACTCCCCCGGAGTAACCTTCGTCTTGGTTTTCAGAAAGTCGTAAATCGTCAGGTAAGCCTTGTGCTCCTGACTCTTGTCTTTGGCCACATCCGCTGCCGTACGGCCGTTGAAGACGACGTTGGGATCTGCTCCTAACTCAATAAGCGCTTCCACAATGTCGCCTCTGTAGTGCCATGCGGCACAGTGCAGTGGTGTTCCCTTTCTTTTGGGATCAATGTGGTTGATGTCGGCCCCGGCCCGGACCAGTTGTTGCACCCTTTCTCTGATATCTGACATCTTGTTCCGTTCTCTGGACCCGATGACACAATGAAGGATGTTGGGCTCTAACGCTGCGCCGTGCTCTAAAAGGAGACGCATGGCATCACCACCTTCCTTGGCGACCACAGCTGAGACGAGGGGCGAGGGGGCCTGATCATGAGCAACGTTGGGGTCCGCACCATGCGCGAGGAGCCAGCGCATGAGGTTCTCCTTGCCAACAGACATTCTGGTTCCAATGGTGAAGTTAGCATCCTCGCTGTAGTGGCTTCATATAACGATGCTGGGGAGTTGAGATGATCCTACCGAAGTGCTGTACCATCTTCAAACTCGGTCGAGTTGATGTCAAAGCCGTACTTGATGAAGAGTTCGAACATGGTCGGATCGCCGCGGGTGACACTTCCCACGAAGCTCGACCGGTCAACCTTTGCGCCTTTGGAAAGCAAGATGTCGGCCACAGCAGGGCGACTACTCCAAGCAGCGCTGGACAGGCCTTTCTGCAGTTGGTCATCCGATACGACTTCGTTTTCGAGGATTTTGGTAACCGCTTCGACGTTGCCGGTCTCGCAAGCGGTGATGAAGTCGCTTTCCGCAGCCATGATCAATGTGTTGGTGAGGCGCAAGTATGCTCAATGTCGAGTTAGAGAAGGGAGAAAAGTAATGGTCAGCTAAAGGTTGTAGTGTGGAAAGAGGCCCCCAGCTAAGGACACGCGCTCAAAATAGTCAATTTCCTGCAGTCGGGTTGTTGTGGTGGGAATGAATGCTACTCAAGTTGGCGGGGTGTTGAGTTTAAGAACCAACTGCCGAACGGTGAAGAGACGGAGTGAGAGTAGAAGTGTCGTCTCTTTATTCTTCCTTGTTCCTCACAAATGGCCCTGCATGCTGCTGTTGCTGTGCCTTTGACGTGCGGCTTGTGGGGGCCGCGGACACCAAACAAGAGCCAAGGGCCGGGCCGACGGCTCCTGCTAGATTCGGCAACCGGCCATCATGAGTCAATGTGACCTGAACTACCAACATCCATCCACCTGCATTCGATCCTTCCGTGTAACTTTTCGGGGGCGGTGACATCGAGATCCACAGCAATCCTCAGGTTTTAAGCCCCTCAACTTGTGTTTCATGCAATGTCGTTGGATTCCAATCCGCGCCGGTTACGACTCCATTCAGGAGCAGCGAAATGCCAAGGAACGAGCGGTATGTAGGTCTTCTTGCATCTGATCCCATCGAGACCTTCTAGCGACGATCAGCCTCGCTGACATTTCCAAAGAAAACAACAACATCCACACACACACTGTACCAGGCGCCAACTGTTCAACATGAGACTTCGCCTGACTTCTCGTCATGATGTAGGTGTGTCGGCGGCAAGGTGTGAAGAAGCATGTCACCAATGCCACCAATGCCACCACCTCAGCTTCATTGAGCTTGCGAGGGGCACAGTGAGCAGGAATGTCATGAAGAATGGCTTCAGACGACAGCCTGAGCATATAAGATGGCTGTGTCCATCTTCAATCAAGTCTCAAAGCAGCTCAATCAGCCAAACCACACCATCTTAACACCGCAATCATCAACCTTCAGCTAAACACATTGTTCCATTGTCTCGTCCACCCCAGTTCCCGGCACCAAGATGCGGTGGCTTGCTAGACACGCCTTCGAGCGTGGGTTGGGCTTTCTTTCCCTCTTGACTTTGGCAACAGCAAACCAAGTGCTTGACCTTGGAGCTCTTGACCAGTACACACCCCTTGTAAGCCACCAGACCCGGATCCTCCAAGTCCTCTTTTCACACAGACATTCGGAACTACCACTGACACTCATCACACAGCGGAACCCCCCCTCAACCCTGCCCTCAAACACAGTCTGGCTTTCCGCCAAGGATGATGACCATGAACGTGGATTCCTGGTTGCCGTCTCCCCAGATGTCAAGAAAAAGATCAACGACGCTCTGAAGGACTGTCCGACTGTCGACAACCTTTGCTTCCAATATGTAAGGGGAATCCTCCGCGAGGCCGACTTGGAAGTCGACAGCAGCGTCAGTCGCCGAGACTTCTCACGCATCGTTTCGCGCTTTGTCTTGCTTCTTGGTGGCTTGTTCGTAGGAATTGCTTCCGTTTTCATCGCCCAAGAAATGTTAAGTCAGCAGCACGAAGTCCCCTTATCCCAGTTTCTTCCTGCCGCCCAGGCTACTCAGGTTACTGCCATCACTAATGGTGTGCCACTGACCGTATCTGCGGCTGGGACCGCTGTGGTGACGGTGACCATGGCTCCAGATCCGACCACAGTTACCGGGTATGTTGGCCTCGTACTCAACTATCTTCATGGTCTCCCACATGCTAACTCCATCCCTCAGCCTTGTCACCCCCAGCGCCACTGCCGTTACAGGCAATGACAAAGACGCGGTTGCTGGAGACACCATCATCACCCTAGACGCATCCCTGGCTAGCCGCCTGTCCGAAATCATGCGCCGAACAACAGACTGCAAAGAAGGCAGCGACTTTAACGCAGAGCAGGGATCAAAGCGCGATACCAAGTATGGCGCCGTAGTGTGTGGTGTTCGGGGAGCCGTCGAGATGGCCACTCCCGGTGGACCTCTGCACGATCTGACTCTCATCCGAGTTGCCACCCCCGACCTCCTCTCCAAGCTCCGAGCCCCTCTGACCGCGGCAGCTCAGCGTGCAATTGACATCGCAAAGGACTATGCCCCGTTACTGGAGATGCCACCGGGAGTCTTCGACGACATCATCGTCCTCGTCTTTGCCTTGGGCGTCCACAATATCATCGATAACGTTCCCCTGAGCGGAAGGAACATTATTCCCAAGGACATCCTAGATAATTCCAAGCAGATTACTACTACCACAGCGACATCGTGCACCAGTACCGCAACGGCTTGCCAAGCAACCTGCACCGAAGTGGGCGCCCAGTTCTTCGCTTGCAAAACCAGTTGTGGAAGCTGTGTCACTCAGACGACCTCGATTCAGACCGTCACCACCATTGCCTGGCCGGGACCTGCAGGAGGAGGACCTGTGGTCCCAACCGCCACCGCCCATCCCGAATGCCAGATGAACCAGCCAGGCATCCTGCCCTGGAACATCTTTGACGGCTCCGAATACAACGTCATCAGCAACTTCTGCTCCGAAGTTGACCGCCAGCCTGCCTCTTCCCGCTCTTGGATTGTCGACTCAAAGGGCAACAAGATCCCCGTGCTGAAACAAGTCAAGCCCTCCCACTCCATCTCCAATAAACGATCACCACCCACAACCCCAGACACTTACAAAGACTACCGCGTCTCCCTGCAATGGCGACCTTCCCATTCCTCCGCACAATCCGGCTGTCCCATGAGCTGCGCTGAAGCCTACCGCGCCATCGCCGACTCTCCATGCGGTCATACAGGCGGCGAACAAAACGTCATGGCCCTCTCCGGTTCTCTGGACGTTACCTGTGGCACTTATTCGTACCACATTATCCCTCCTGGTTCTTCTTCCGACAGCGGCGGTACGCCCCTGGCCCTCCAGGAGCAGCAATGCTACCTCGAGTCACAGTGGCCGAAGCACTTTGACGTGCACGAGGGGTCAGTCAAGCAGGCTGCCAAGGTGGCGTGCGGCAGCGAACTCAAGTTGCCGGAGAAGATGAGCAAGGATAGCAAAGCATGGGAGGATGTGCATATGTGGGGACGGACGGGGATGAAGTTGAAGATGCGCGTTGAGTGGAAGGATGGGTGTGTGTTGGCGGGTGGTGTGGCAGAGCAGGAGCCGAGGAGGCCGTTGGGCGCCGGGGGTGTGGACGGGAAGGATGGGTGTTATGAGTTACTTTACAACGATTGGAAGAATTGTAAGTCTTCTCTTGTCCGGCCTCTCCAATTTGGTCGAGGTCAAGCGCTCCTCATGAGTCCTTAGCTGACGGACGTTCGATACAGGCAACAACGGGGGTGTGGGTGGCTACCGACAAGCTGGCTGCTTGGTGTATTCCTTTTCACCGAAGTGAAGAGTGGGATCTTTGTGGGAGGGCCCTATACCTTTGACCCGCCGCCACTCGCCTAGGTACCCTAGTATTCATTAGAGGTACTTGTTCACTTTGTTGTTCCAACGTACAGTTAGGTAGTGATTGGTGAAAAGAATTGATGTGGTCAATCTGGGTACCTACTCACGAGCTTAGTAAACGTGTTTAACTCCTCTTCTTGATTTTCCCAGGAACCCATGCTATCGACTCGCTCACCCACCACGTCAAGTACAACCTTCCCGCGACCGTTTTGAAAAAAGAAAAAAAAAATCGCGCGGGCTTCTAGACTACCTTATTCTAGTTATTATGACCGAACAATGTCAGCTTCATATCCAACGCTCCAAACCCTAGGTACGGTCTATCTCTCCCCATCCCCGTAGAGGTGTTTTCACCACATGCACAATTCTCAGCCACTTCCGCCCCGTTCTCCTCCGCCGTCAAGGTGCTACTCTCCTCCCCATCTTCCCCATCCTCGATCTCCTCCTTCTCCCTACCGCGATCCTCCCACCTCCTCCCCGTCAACCACTCCCAGATCCTCTTGGCCTCCTCATGGCCTTGACCGTCCATCATCTCCGCCCTCCTCCTCGCCGCCTGTATCACCGTCATCCCCCTATACAACGCCGACCCCGCCACAACCGCTCCTTCCCCCACCAACACCTGCACCGTCTCCAGCCTCCTCCACCAAATCGCACAATGCAGCGGCGTGCCCTTTTTCTTGGGGTCAAGATAGTTCAAGTACCACTGAACGCCCTTGTCCTTTTCCTTGTCCCCCTCTTTGATTTTTTGTGCAGCAGCAGCATCAATGAGCAATCGGACCCTCTCCGCGCAGGCGTGGTCTTTGCTCATAGGAACGTTCCTCCATCTGCAACTAGCCTCGATGGCGCTATGGAGCATGTTGGGCTCTAACTCGGCGCCGTGAGCCAAAAGGGCGCGAATGGCGTCGGCGCCTGGTTGGCCTTCGGCGACGATGGCGGTGGTGAATGCCGAGGCGGCGCGGCGAGTTCTGCCTCTCATGGGGGGCATGGAGAGGAGGTTGGGGTCTGCGTTGCCGTGGGTGAGAAGAAAGTGCATAAGGGGCGGGTTCCCGACGGATCTTCTGCAGCAGGGTCGCGGAAGTGTGCCGTATGTCACTGGTTAGCCTTTTTTTTTTTTTTTTCTTTCTTAAGTGATAGTAATAGGGTGAGTAGGTAGGTAAGTAACTACCTAGGAACGAGAGATAATTTGGTGACGATGGGACAGGCAGGAGGTTTGCGTTGCGTTGCAATGGGCAAACGTAAGGTAACCTAGGTAAGGTAGGGTAAGTAAACACATACCTAAGCGCCGTCCCCTCCTCAAACTCAGTCGTGTTAACATCCCACCCATTTTTGATAAAGACTTTGAATGTAGCTGGGTCGCCGCGGAGAATTGCACGGTGAATGGCTGTCCGATTCACACTGGCTCCGCTAGAGAGCAAGACGTCTGCTACGGCGAGATGCCCTCCCTGTACAGCTTCTGTGAGACCGTCTTGTAGCTGGGCTGTTGATACCTGTGGAGTCTCGTGATTGAGGATCTTGGTGACGGCTTCAAAATCGCCGGTTTGGCAGGCGGGGAGAAAGTCGGGATGGTACAAATGCGCGGTTACAGTCATGATTGCGGTTGAGGTAATGGTGTTGAACAGGGGGAGGATGGAGGAAGTGATTGTGGTAAGTTGTACTTTTAGAGATTGTTTGGTGATGTTATACCGCATAATAAGTGATCGAAGCCCAGATATGACTGAGACCGAACGGGCATAAGCTCGAGACCGCTCAGCTCGTTGCGATGCTGGAGGTGGAGGGCTAGGTGAGCGGGGAGTGAACGAATACGGGAAGATCTTCTTCATAAACCACACTTTAACATACAGGAACACTGTGTAGATATGTTCTGTTCCACGGATCGACCTGCGTGCCGTCCAGTCGGTCTCACGCTTTGTGGGGGCCAAAAACACCAACGCCAAGGGCCGTCATGGTTCTCTGTGACTTCCGACCATCTGGCGACGTCGGTAAGACCAAGAGAAGAGAGTTTGAGATCCGTCCGGTTCCTTTTCCTGTGTCCACCAAGGAAAAAAAAAAGAAAAAAAGGAAAATGCGGATGAAAAGAAAAAGAGAGATGAAAGGTAAACAGAGAAAATGGGGGGGACATAAAGAATTCCAGGAAGCCTGCCGGTTTACTGAGCTGGGATGGGGATAGGATTTATACACCTCTCTCGGACTTGGTCACTTCCATGATCTGAGATTAATGAAAACTGGATGATGACTTGTGGGGAATTGTTTCTTCACAAGTTGCTACGATATAGTCTATCCACTCAGATACCAGAGCCCAAAACCTCCTTCATCTCGCTACAAGACATTCAAACAATCCCGGCAACACACCGCTCATCAACCACCCGATATCTATCCTTGCCCTTCTCAACTCTTCAGCCTCTTCCGGTGACCCATGATCTCGCATCATCTCCTCCAAGCGCATCGAGCAGGCCACATACTGCTGGTTCGAAGTCATGGACAACCCCCTCTTCTTCCACTCAAACACTTCTGACCATTGTTGTGTAGACTCGTAATAGTCGCTCATCCAGCCACAGTAGATACGTTGGATTGCTTTTGAAACCTTTTTCGAGGATTGACTCGAGTCTGACATGGCTGAGGCCTTGTTGTATAGGCTATGTAAGCGGTGAGCAAAGTCAGGACCAAAGTCACCTCTGTTCCATTTGGTTGCCAAGTCCTTGCCTTCGAGGTCGGTCATGATCATTTGTTGAGCCAATGAAGAGGACTCTGAATCGAGACAAAAAGGGACCAGCTCCTCCTGAGGAAACGGAAAGCGATAGGATGACTTTTGGGACGCAGAGAGACCGTCATCAAGGTAGTGAGACGGGTATGCGCTAATGTGGCTGTCAGAATCGTTGTGAAAGATAGGAGTGTCGGCTTGCATGTCTTCAGGCTTGTGGTTTTGATCGATCATCCAAGGTTGCTCTGTGCTTTCAGAAGCATCCGAGCCAGAGCACGTGTCCGTTCCCGAGCGTGATCTTCGCTTGATGGCATACTTGAAGAAGTTCCATCTAGCGAATTGGTTTTTGTACATCTTTGGTCTGTGTGCAGCCCGGCTTTGTCAGTCTTGCTTCCTTGAAAGTCAATCCCAGGAACAAGGACCACTTACGTTGCTTTGAAGTGGTAGGTATTTTCCATGATGACGATGATGTCCTTGAGGATGTGGTTTTGCACAATGTACAATTGGTGGATGACGTTTTTCCAAGGCTCCCAATCCTCCGCTTTGCGTGGGACCATGGGAGTATGCGCCATGTACCCCTTTGAACTCGTACTCAATGTGGTGTGTCTCCTAACATGAGTTCCGCCGTTTCTGCCTGTCTTTCTTGGGTAGGAGGATGTGCGACGATGTTGAGACGCAGGTTCATCGCTCCCTGATGGACTTGCGGAACGGGATTGTGGAGGAGATGGGAGCTGGAAGTCTTGTTGGAAACCTGCCAAAGACATCAAAGGCGGACTCAGTAGGGCATTGTTGAATGTGTTGCTGGGGGTGAAGAGGCGCTCCTGCTGGCCTCGGGGGTCTTCATCCAGAGAGGGACTTGAGTAGTCTTCCTGACACTGCCCGTACATGACTATGTCGTCTTGCCTTGCGAGAAATGCTGCAATGATATCGTCTGCAGTTGGAGACGCGGGTATTGATTCCGGGTTGGTATCCTCTTGGAAGGCGTCTGTGGTCATGTTGATGGGTGTTATAGACTAAGAGCTGTCAATGTGGTTTGTGGTGCCGCGGCGAATGGACACAAAAAGGCACGGTCTTTATGTTTGATGTACGACGAGATAAAGTCTGGAGAGGGAAGGGAATACAGCGTTGGTGAGAGAATATACAAGCATTCTTATACCGGCCACAATTCCGTGGAATCTCGAATCGCTGGGGGTAGGTTGAAGGCATCTTCTTGCAGTTGAGAATTGACAAATATCTAAATTGGGATAATGGGCCGTCAACATGGACGACAGCCAACATGTGCCTCGTCCAAGGCAGATCGGATAAGGCAACGGTAGCTGTGAGGTTCAGTTAGTCTTCTGCAATGGTCGCGACCCCGGAGCCTGGTTGGGCAATGGGCATCCCTTGTTTGTTGATAACCTATCGGCTGTTGAGAGCGGGAAAGGAAGCGGAGGTACGTACCTTTGTGCCGTAAGCCATCTTGTGCAACCAGGCAGTGTGCTGTGCCACCCGACGGCGTCCACCGCAAAGCTGGAAACGGTCCCAGGGTCTAGGAGGGCAGGACGGCTAGATTCTCGGGAAGTTTGCGCCGGTCAGATAAGTATCTTTATCTTTGCCAATCTTGTGCCGCTGCCATCTTGCTGACTGTGGTTGGCGGTAGAGAATTTCGGCAACCCATTCCATCCGTTTTGCTTCGCTGCCTGTTGCCGCCAAAGCCGCATCCAGGAAACCTTTCAGCCCATAAAGTATCCGGGATCTGCCCAAGGGAGTTGATTCGCAACATCAATGTCTGCTGGGCGAAGTGCATCAGTATCGGGTTGGCGCCTAGGATTTCGTCGGTTCGCAAGTTCGGGACAGGGAGAAATGAGATGCTGTCATTCTGACCACGTCGCGATTTTTGTCGTGGGCAATTCGGTGTTGATATGGCGGAGATTCATCCTTTCTTTCCTCTTTTTGCAGTCAAAGTTGTCTGGTGCAACGAAACAAGAAGACGACGACGATGCGAGAGCTTCAGTGCTCTTCCCCGCTCAGACAGCTAGTGGGTCAAATGGTAGGGTGACCCAGTCTGGAGCGAGGTCCCTTCCCGCCTGGACCGCCCCACTTAGCATGGAGAGTGCAGACCCTCCCGTCTTGTCCTCTACTTCAGGTCTACCCACTTCAAGTACACCCGACCCACATCTTCCATTTCAATTCTGTTCCCTTTCTGATTTCCAGATTTCTCCTGCCTTCTTCTTGACAATTTCCTGACCGTTTCTCGGTGATCGTATTCGACCAGTTTCCAGCTTGCTACCGATTTTCCCTGGGCTGAAAAGGATCTCTCCCCTCTGCAAGATCTTTAACTCGCCGCACCACTTGTTGCAGAAACGTTCGGTCGGCGTCCTCTGGCACAGGGATATAGTCATATGCCTCGTAGGAAATAAAGGTCACCATCAACGCCGCCAGTCCCATGGACATTATGTACGGAACCGCCACATACGACTCGGCATCCCATGGCCTCCTCTCCAAAATCGGCGTGCACACGACAATCGCCAGCCCGATCAGGTAAAGGCCGGTTGACCACGACATGACCATGATGGAGCATTGCCAGAAAAACATTCTTCGTGCGCTCAACACCCATTGCGGCGGCGGCGGCGGCGGCGGTGATCCCCCAGCAGCTGTTGCCGTTCCGACCACACCGGGTACTACGGCACCTGCTTTGCTGCTGCTTGATTGACTCCCCTGTGTTGATGCGCCAGCTTGTGCTTCAACATCTGTACTAGGAGGAAGATGCTGCTGGATCAACCTCTTTAGCGCCAAGATCTGATTCAGATGTCGTAGTATGACCTTCTTCGCCGAGTCTGCGTCGGGAGGATTATCCACGTCCAAAGCCTTTTCCTCGTCGAGCAACCCCAGTAATAGTTGCTGTTGCGACGCGACGCCGAATCCCAGGATGCACAGCGCCAGCGACGCGTACCACAAAGCTGGGCCGGTCCAGTGTGAAGTCTGGATGCTTGCCCAAGAGAGGGATGCAGTGACAATGGCTGTCAAGGCAAATGCCTACATACATATATCCGTTTGTGTTAACAAGATGCTCTCTCTCTTAAACCTCGGTGAACTTCATGGCCGGACCGAGTGGTGTTGCCAACAAATCTTACCCCGACTATTATACGATTCAGTTCGTCCCATTTCCCGGTCCGCCAAGTCTTGACGGCCTTCAGTAGTGTCGTTCGATTTTCCGGTACTTCTATATCCAGATTTGCAACAGCCTGAATCTCTTGGGCCGGCCGAAGAGTGCAATAGATAAACATATGCTGGTATGGGAGCGTGACCCAGAACCTGGCCGCAATCAAGACCGAAGTACCTGCCTTATCGAGCCACTTCATGGTTGAGACTTCTTGTGCTGCGGTGAAGATGGGGTAATGGAACAAGCGTTTCGAGATCTGTGAGTTGAACATTTCCATCGATGTTTGCTCCCTCAACCAGCGTGGGGGTTCCAGCTAAATACCTACACCTACCATCACAGAATTTCTCAAATGCGTGCGTGGTGGAGCTGAGTGTGCTGTGAAAGTTGAGTCCAGTCCTCCCAAGAGCCCGATTACAGTCCAATCACAAGGAGATGTTTATCTACCTAGCTACATATGCAGGTGGGCCAAAGGGACTGGAGGATGGCGTCGTTCAGCCTCATTCATCAAAATCCACTTGTTCCCTCGCTCATTGCACATCATTCACGCCGCATTTGAACCTAAAAGACATTACATACCTTCTGTTAGGGGTGTTCGAGATCAATGTCCTTGCATTAGATCTACACTAACCTGCACGGGCAGTGACATGTCTCCTCACCATAGGCTGTTAAACGTGATTTTGCCCCACACGCGGGTGGCTTGCAGTTGTGCAGATTCAGCTTTGACAGCCTGATGATGCTGCCCACCGGGCTTGGGAGACACATCGAAACACTCATGACATTGGTAGCTATCAGTCAAATCATTGGAAAGAGGTGATTGCGGATGAAGGACAAAGTGCTAGTGGATGTATCGATCTGATTAAATAGAGAGAGAGAGAGAATTAAGACAAAGAAGGAGGCCCATACAGCATAGCCGTGTGTGGATCGTATCCACCTATGCCAAGGAATGCCAAGAGCTGGTGATGGCTTCAACACTGTCCATAGGTACACTACACTACTCAACTTTTTTTTTTTCACTTTTTTTTTTTTTGCTCCACCACCACCACCACCACCCCTCCCCCTTGTCAGCCACCATACTTACAATGGCCCTATGTACATGGTTCAAGTTCGACAACCCCCGCCCCCTAACTACCCACCTACCTACCTACCTACCCTACCTATATGCTTCCACAACTTCAGCACCTCTTGGGCCTTGACAATGAGACTGGAATTTCCAACACTTCCCCGATTACCTACCTACCTACCTAGGTACTCATGTCTCAAGCACACCGCTCCCAAACACACACACACACAGAGATACAAATAGACCTAGGTAGGTAGGTAGATCAGCTCAAGAGAAGGGTGGTAGCGGTAGTATGTAGGTAACATTCACTCACTGCACCGTGCCCTTCCACTGATGACCTAGGTACTCTTGTCCCCGGTCAATGATGCCAGCACTGCCGGGCAGTCTGCCACAGTTCAATTTTTCGTGTGTTGTCGTCTCTTACCTACCGAGCTGGTGTAGAGGTCGATATGCAGAGTTTTCTGTTTTGTTTAGTTTTTTTTTAGTTTTTTTTTTTTCTTTCTTTTTTTCTTTTTTTTTGGCCGTTGCGGGCAAATCTTCAGGAACGAAGAAAATTGGTTCCCGCGGGACAAAACAATTCCTGGAGGCGGCCGATGTCTCAACAGTCTAGAATGCGGAGATGTCGTTTCCGCTCAACCAACCAAGTAGCCAGCCACTACCGCCTCCTTTGCCCCTGGTTCATGTTCCCAATGTGCAAATGTAACCGGAAGCCAGAATTTACCACGGATTTAGTTGTGCTTCGGTGACCAAAAGCTGGTCTTATATAACTTCAACTAACGCGGTGACGATCGGCAGTTGCAGAAGTGTCACCTAAAAAAAAAAACACCATAGGAACCGCAAGGGGTGCCCGGCATTACAAGCAAACCACTCAGCTGCCCACTATTCGAGTCTGGGATTTGTTTCATGCCTGCTGGGTAAATCTGAAAAGGAACAAAACCTGAGGTCCGAGACAGCACACGATGGCATTGGACGTGGCTTTTGATAGAAAGGAGGCCGAGAAATGGTAGTGATAAGAGCCCGAAGAACGTGCAGCCAGGAGATATATATGCCGAGCATATTAGAGTAAAACTGTGGCATCAGCAGCGGACCGAATTTTCCCGACTTTGTTCTATTCTTTTATTTCTGAGCTTTCGAGTGGTTTTATTTTCATGTTTGAAACAACGACGCAAGCGTATTACGTTGTTGGTTGTGGCAAGTATGATAGATAGATGTTTTGGGTGACTGAAGCTGACATGAGTGAGTCGATATGAATAAGGCTCAATGAGATCTTCGGTGGTATTCGCGATAATAAACCATCATTAGAGGCATCTTGGGTGTAAGAGGGAAGTTGGAAGGGGTCAAGGAATGGGGACGAATTCGTTTGATGAGATGTTTTGGTAGGCAGTATTTATAGCCATCTGTAACCCCAACCCCAACAAGGAAAACTTCAAAACCCTCTCACTTGGACGAACTTGCCAGGCCATACAGAAATCACTCACTTTCGACACTGTCGCAGGACCAAAGGCTAGAGACCCACGATGACTATCGTGAGTCATTTCCACTGGACTTTCACCATCAACAAACCGAGAACCATCTCGAAGTCATTCGAGTGACTTCTTCGTTTCCTTCCAGTCAGTCAGCCGAACTCGGCCGAGCCTATTCCACACCAGGGTTAGGGTGGGGACCTTCATGACGTCATCAGGATCTCCGCCCGGGACCAGCCCCGGGACAAGCTCCCGGAAGTCCATACATACATACATATTCGCGAAGAACGAAGGGCATCATGATGATCATCGGCCGCTGCACTCGCGACATGCACCGACGGCAGCGACGGCAACCTATTGATGATGCACTCTCTCTCTCTGAAAACGGAGATATTGTCAGGGCATGTAAGCATGATGCCCTAATGAGGAAATCAGGACGTGGGATCACGGTGATGCTGCTCTCTCCCTGGTCTTGGCTGTAAGCTCCCCGCGTTGAAAAAAAAGACGAAAAGGGTGATAATGTCGTCAAGGGCGTGCGTTATGGTTGTGATGTTTTCCAAGGCGGAGATATGGCAAAGCTGGGAGGGGAAAAAAAAAAAAAAAAAAAAGAAAAGAAAGAGTGGCACGGTGATGGTGGAGGAAAGAGGAGATTAAGTACACAGGACAACCAATACATCGCGTACATACCTACTTATCTACATAGGTTTGAAAAAGACCGCTCGCACGGACTGTTTGAATCGTGCACTTGGCGGTTAGGAAAATAATATTTGGAATTGTTGTAGATGTCTGAAAGAGGCGAAAAGACGTTGAATGTTGGTTTTTGAAGAGAGTGACGGAAAATTGATAAAAGTGAAGACGATCGATCCGTTTGGTGGAACGGATCATGATGGATGGAACGTTACGGGGGCACCGGCCGGAAAATTCAAGGAGCAATGAAGTGGGGGTGGGTCATCCCCCGCATTCTAGCATTTTGGGAAGGGAGGGTTCTCTGACCTCTACACTACTACCGGTGTCAAGTGGACAAGGTCTGGGGCACGAGACGGACCATGTGAATGTCTTCCTCAGCTAGGACTTCTGCCTGATCAATCTGTTAAGTCGCAATTGCGATATCTCAGTTCTCGGCTTGGATTAAGCCGAGTTGGTCAAAGGCGACTTGTTAGATATCCAGAGTTCATTATGATTGCCACATAATGCTGGTGCATCCAGAAACGGTCAATAGATGGGAATCTCAGAAGCCACCCTTCAGCATCTCGACGACATGAAATAAAAAAAACAAAGGTTGACGGCAACCGATCAGCACCATAACTAATCAGCGGACAAAGAAGTGGCCGGGATGGGAGATAGCCGACGGGACCCTGAACGAATCTCGGGGCCGCTTTTCTCCAATTGGCGGTCCTGCTGATGGTAATCGATGCGTCGCGGGTGATCGATCTTCTTATCATTCATCAGTCGCCAGGAGGGAGGCCTGCCTGGGAGGGCACACACAAGGCGCAGGCCGTCTCTCACGTTACACGCGCGAATGCAAAGGTCATGCTCCGTCATGTCCATCGTTACCTCTTTTGAGAGTTTTGTCAGCTTACACGCTACCATACATACGCCTATGGTACATTGCCGCGCGAAGAGCCCCAATCTGTCAAGCGATTTGCACACATCTCAGCCTTATCAACCTCAGTGTCCAGTCTTGTCTATGGTAGTGGCGAAATGCGTTGGCCTTTATGCGAGCCTTATGCTGGGCTAGTAGTATATGTCATACTCGGCTGGCTTAGTGTCATGGCATTCGGTCCAAAGGTTGCGATGCCCAAACTTGCATCTTGACGGAGCCTTATGGCCAAACCACATGTAGAATGGCCGCCGACAACGGAGGACGTTTGGGTTGAAACACGGACTCCATTAAACTGAACATATATCTCAATTCGGTAGGTAGACTTGGTGTGATGTATCATGATGGTGGTGCCCGTGGTGTTGTCACCAGATGGCCCCGCCAAGCCCTACCGGTTATGTACTCGCCTGTGCGGCTCCCGAGAAAATTGAAACGACACCAAGCAAGAAGGGGAAGGTCAAGATGGCGACAATCCATACAAATGCCTGACCACATGTTTCTGTTGAGTTTCCTGTTTTTTTTTTTTATCTTATCGTTCAATCGTTCAGAGACAGACGGACATGGGCTTGCAATGTATCGAGGCAACGGGCAGATTACCAAGACATGATAACCACAAGTATCGTGAGACACACATAACTTTGCCTCCGTGATCCGGCGCCTCTTTGGTCCTCCGTTCTTTTGCAAATCGCAAGTGTATTTACTATACTCCGTCAGCAGTGGTCAGCTCAACTCGGCCCTCTGTGCCACCGCACACGAGATATATCCGCCTTTTTTCCTCAAGTTGCGGTCAGACGAGCGACACAATCGTTTCCCTTTACATGATTACACTAGACGACTTTTGTCTGCGAGGCAAAGGCAGCAAAAAGGGGACCACAGGCCAAGAAACGCCGATCAGTGTCAGTGCCACAAGACCCAAAAGTCTGTCGTCCATCGACGAGAAACTCCAACGAAAGAAGTGTTGAACCCTGAATTTTTGCGATTGGGAATCGGCGCTGCAGACTACCTAACAAAAAAGCAAAACAGCAGAGGCAGGCAGGTCTGAGCAGGGAAGCTCCCGTCGGATCTTTGTCCGATGATGGTTGGAGAGCGAACGAGAGCGAACAAGAGCGAACAAGATTCCACGCGAGAAGAGAGGTCCGTCCGGGTGCGATTGCGAATCCGGGGTGCCGTGTAAAATTTGTGGGTACCTCTACCTCTGGATATCCCCACTGCGACAAGGTTTGGGTGTCGCCGTGGCGCTAGAAGCCCACTATAACCGGGTCCCAGGGGGGGTACCGAATCGTCGCCGAACACACCGCTGGCGCACGCTGGCGGGGGTCAATCAGGTACCGAATCTGGGAGGGATCCCGCCGTCGGGCCAGCAAGGAAAGACCTGAGCCAAGCGCACGGGCAGCGCTTGGTTTCTCCCAACAACGTCATCGAAAACTGCAAGGTACCTCCCGTCTACCCTTTTTTCTTGACTTCTTCGCCGAGCTTCCACTTCTTGCCTGCTCCGTCCTGTTCTTTTTGTTTTTCTCCCCCGCCGTCAAGACTGGAAAGGAACGGAACCGAACGGGGATATAAAGTACAGAGGTACTCCCACCACACACACACACCACTTCCCGTCCACACTCGGCTTAATCCAATACTATTCACTCAGTATCGATACCGCATTCTATAAAAGTACATATAACATTTCGCCCACGCGACAAGAACACTCACCAACTCCCGATCCGATCTGTTGTCCCACGACCGACACACTCCCCCGTCCGATCCTGTAACAACAACCAAAAAAAAACCAAGAATTGATCGCCTAGTCGAATATTCGATTTAAAATAACAAGCGACAACACCCGACCGGCCTCTCCTTGTCATCTGCTCTCGACATAGCAAGCAGGTACCCCGCGCGGACTTATACCAGGCACTCCTGACTGAACGCTTACGACATCGCTCCGCACTCAGCTTGCCAGCCACCGACCCGTTCCATTATCCAGCAGGCAACCAACAGCTAGGTATTCTCTATATCTTGCCCGGCAGCCTGGCCATTTCGCCCGATCGCCCGCTTTGTCCCCGCTTTGCTTCTTTTTTCTTTTTTTTTTTCGCGACACATTTTTTGCTGGAATCCTCGGTATATCGCGATCGTCGATTTGCACCTGACAGTGGTCCGAAATACGAAAGTTGAAGTGACAAGTCCTAGAAGGCTTGAATATACACCAATACGGTCCTGACTCAGAGAGATTGATGTCCGGTCCGTGTGTCACCTCCCCGGCAAGCCGACAACCGAGACCCACATACCTTGAACAGGCAACCCGTTGTCTGATATATTAACTTGGTCTCCTCCCTTTTTCGTCTTGGGTTTCTCTTTAACTACCCCATACGTACCCAACAACCTTGACCTTGACCTACAACAACCACAACAGCCATATATGGTCTCGAAACCGGATTCTTCCTTACCTTCATCCACAAACTCAACACCAACACCCTCGAAATACAACAAGCACTCAAGCAGGGAACAAGCTAGCATCGCACCAACAACCACCACAACCATTGAACGAACACCACGATCCACCTGCTACAGACAACACACATCACAAAACATGTCTTCACCACAGGGCTCACCGCAGGGCCCCGTCGGCCAGTCCTACATGCTTGTTCCTAATCTCCACGTCCCGGACCCCACGGTGGACGAGATAGAGCTTGACAACACCAACGCATGGATGGTAGCCACCGTTATCGAGGACGATGATCTCATGTTTGGCGGCAAGCCTTTGAGCGCATGGTACGAGGAGGATCGCAGACGACTGAGCTCTAGTAACGAGGATGAAGAGGAGATTCGAGGCCGACAGCGCGACCCCGTCGTAAGGTTCGATGCCCACCATCAACATCAACACCAACACACCCATCATCATCCGCAACTGCAGCACCATCACCATTATCAACATCATACCGTCCATCACCCACATGTCGCTCATACTCATCATACCACCAAGAAGACGGGCGAGATCAAGCACTAAACAGCCCGATACTTTTCGTGTTTCCTGGCGATCACACCTCGGCTATGCCATCATAGTTGGTGTCACACAGCGCATACTTGTGTGCAACACATGTTATGCGACACCGGATCGGTCCATATCACCATGTCCAATGGTACCGAGCCTCGATCAAAATCGCCCAAGATACTGTCGGTTACACTGCATCGCCGACCTCGGCTTCCATAGGCTCGCCTTACTTAATTCGACACCGAAGCACCTTTATACAGATTCTCACTTCGTTATCCCGTCTTGGAATATACGGACGCCTTGGGCACGTGGTTACGAAGGACGATACTTGATACCCATTACACTCCGGTCCTGGCGATCGGACCCTACTCGCCCTCATCGACCCTGTTTGGGTGCATGGCACAGTCGTTTCCCTTAATGAGAGTTCAACGATGTTATGCAAACCTTTTCTTTTGTTTGGTGTGCGGGTAATAGTTCATGCCCTCTCGCTCTTCTCTCTCTCTCTCTCTCTCTCTCTCACACTTGTTTGTTCAAATGATACCACGGGTTTAAAGGTGCACATTGCATACTTTGGAATGGGTTACAGGAGTTTATGGGACCGATGCTTTGTTTGTCATTTACATATTGAGCGTTGCCAGCCGGTGCCGGATGAGTTTTGTGTCTGACTGACGGACGGGCGGTTTTCCGGTCGTTCACTAGAGAATTGGAACTGGTACCGACGGCATGTCCGGTTGGGGTGTACTATGGTATCACTGCTTGTAGAGAGAGGTAGTCAATGCCTGGAGCAATTGAACTTGGGATCACAGCACTACTATATCCCTTCCTCAGATTGGATTTGCCTCGTCGCTTGGAGTTACTCATCGTTTATTTGCACGTGAATGTTTACTACGCTCCTACGTCGTACTCGTGTCCACAGACCTTTCCGTTATTGCTCGAAGACGTGATTTCTTCCTATCGGCCCCGTCTGAAACCTCCCATCTTCTTCTAAGGTACTTAGGTACTTACCTCCAGGTAAGTCAAGTCAAAAGAGTTGGACCCTTCTTCCCCTTCCGTTGTGCGCCACCCTCCCCCTCCCTGAACACCCTAATAGGTTTGTCGCGTCAGGAACAAAGAACTAACTAACCAAACCGCTGTACCTGGAGATTCGCACCATGCTGTCCTGCATCCGGCCCTGAAAGAAAGGAGCCTGGAACCCTTGTTCTGGGAAAAAAACAAACTAATTTTCTTGTGGCTTCTGATGGATGGATGGATGGAAATAAAGAAAGATATCAAAAAAAGAAAAAAAAAAAAAAGATAGGGAAGATGGCGCTGGGAAGCTAGGTGGATAGAGGAATGTAGCTCGTCCACATCCACAAACCAGATCCATAGGTATCCACATGCGCTGCGTGGGAAAGAGAGTGAAGTTCAGAGGGGAACGAACTTGAAGACGGATGGATAGGTAGTACGCTATGGATGTCTGGTAGACACTATCATCAGAATGGAACTTTACCGTGCCGTCCAGTCCACGTGCCGTCCAGTCCACCGCCGCAGTCCATTATAGTCCGTTATGGTCCAACACAAACATGACTTAATTCCGTCCACGGCCTAACCTACCTAGGTACCTACCTACCTCTAACTATGGCAAGCCAGGCCGTTCAAGTGATAATGAAAGTACGAAGAAAACGGGAAGCGAGTCTATATACCTACCTACCCTACCTACCTACCTACCTACCTACCTACCTACCTACCCTCTGCCTACCTACCTACATACATACATACATAGGGTACTTTAGGTAGGTAGGTAGGTAGGTAGGTAGGCTACCTCAATCGCGTAAAAACCACGTGGCCCGGACTCAATCACTCCCCTTTCCCTTTTTCTCTTTTTCACCTTTCCCTTTTTTTCTCTTTTTCCCTTTTTCTCCCTTTCCCTTTTTTTCTCCCTTTCCCTTTTCCCGCTACGCTACCTACGCAACAACAGAGTTTTTTTTTTTTTTTTTTTTTTTTTTTTTTTTTTTTTTTTTTGATAATGAAAGAATTATGGTAGTTGAATGGGGGGCGGGCGGGATTAAAAGATGGAATTTACCGTGTCGTGCGCGGATTGGACTTCTCCATGTTTTCTAGGTAGGTAGGTAGGTAGGTATTGAAGTATCTGATCCCTCCGGAGGGATTAGATACTTCGGGGATTCAGCCCGGTATCTAATCCCCGGGGTTTTTATCCCGGTATTTAATCCCCGTTCCGGGGATTAGATACTTCGGGGGAATTATCCAAATCAACTATGTATAAATTAATATTTAAGAATAGGCGGTTCCCGCCCATCCTTCCAATCTTAAAATTAATAGTTTAAAGTAATAAGAAAATTAATTTTATAATTATTTTTTTAATAGGTTATAAGCCCGGTTACTATACGTACTAAAAGAATTCTATTTTAGCTTTATACTTATAAAACTACTATATATATAATTTCTCAATATTTTTACTACTCTCTACTATCTTCTTCACATTTTTATTACTTCTTCTTAGCCTTCTATTACCTCTTTTTAATCCTTTATTACTTTTTCTTATTACTTCTTCTTAACCTTCTATTACCTCTTTTTAATCCTCTATTACTTCTTCTTAGCTCTCTATTACTTTTTTTTAATTTCTTTTCTTAATTACCTTCTTTACTATACTATCCCTTACCGATACTATAGGCTTCTACTAACTCAAAACTACCAACTATAATGATAGGGTAACACGGGTGTCTTCAAATATCACAATGCTGGTGCATACTGTAATATTAAAGAAGAAGATGATGATGGAGGAAGAAAGGCCTGGCCGGAGGCCGGCCCGCACGGGAATCCCTTTATGGGAATTCCCTTATCTTATCGCTGGACCTGCAGGTCCTGCGACCGGGCGCCCCAGCACGTGCTTCAGCACGTGCCTGGGCGCACCAGTGCCTCCATCGGGGGTGGGCATGGCAAATGCCATGCCCAGTCTACTCTAGTCAATTGAATTAATCATACATACGATGCATCCCGCATCATATAAGAATATCGAAAAATTTACTAATATTATTAATTAGGCTAAATAGGACCGTACTATATATTTTTACTTCCGATCTATTAATTTTAAATATATTATTAATTATAATAATCCTCTACTATAAACCGAAAATTAAATTAACGACTACTATAACAATTTATTTAATAATTAATTTACTTACTAGTTTCAATTCGTTAAAATTATTTTTAAAATTACTAATAACTATCCCCTTATATTTTTAGAATATCCCGAACCGCTATTAAAAACTATTAAAATAATTCGCTAAGCCTTTATACACTTTACTAATATAGTTAGGGATACGGATTAAAATAGTCCCGTTTACTAAAACTTTATTTAAAAATAGGAATACATTATATTATCCTAATTTAATAGTATTACCGAATATATTAAGGACTATAAAAGAATTTATAACGCTCTTATATAATTAGACCTAATAGTAAAGATTATTAAACCCCTTCTAATTATATATTTCCTATTAGAATTAAATAACGGCTACTAACTTTTTAAAGAATAACTCCTCTAATATAATCGGATCCTACCCTATCGAAACCCTAAAATTAATGAAATTGAAAAAAAAGGTATAACCCTCTCTTAAGTAATATCGAAATTCTAAATCTCCGAGAGGGGACGGAAGAACGGTACTAATAAAGTACTTATAGTAGTAAAAATTAACGCCTCAATATTAATTAATAAAGGAAAATATAAATTTATTTAGTCCTTTTATAGTATTTATAAGATGCTTATATATAATAATAAATAATACTAGGAATAATACCCGGAACGAAGACCGAAAGGATAGGTTCTAAAGTACTTAGTATTAAACTCCTCTAATAAATTTAATTAATATAACTACTAGGAATCTACAAAGTATACCTATTCATTAATTAATAATAATTTAATAGAGACTAATACTAATACCGAACGTAAAAATATATTATTATTAATTTAATAAAGCGCTTAGGAAAGCGCCTATTTAACTTTCCTACCCAATTAATTCGCTAAACTAGTATTAGAAAAATTAGATACAATAGTATTACTTACTATTATACCCCTATTTCACTCCTCGCTTGGTTCTACTATTATTATTTTATCTACTATAAATAAAATAAATCCTCTTTTAATATTTTTTAAGGATTTTTATATCCTTAATATTAGCGCTATTAATTACTTCGTTTACTAAATAAATAAATTTATTCTATTTATACTTTACTAATATAATAAACCCCCTATTCTTAATATAGGGGATATCTCCTTTATACCTACCTATATAGGAACTTTCAAAGTATTAATTATTTAAAATAGTAGATTAAATTACCTACTACTTACTAATACCTACTTATACCCTAAGGCCGCCTACAACCTTATATCTATTTTATAATTTCGAAAGGATAGTATCTCCTATTATATTACTATAAAAGATAGTTAATTTATTGTATTCGCTAATAATTAATTCCGATTTACTAGTATAGAAGTTAGAGGATTATACTTCTTCGATTAAATTAAATAACCCTATACTATAATAATTATATTTAAGGTTTACTATCTATCTAATAAAATTATATAATTATAGTACTAACAATTTAACTACTTTAGTAAAAGAAACCTTTAATTACTATAGACTATATTTATAAGAATAAATCCAATTTAAATAACCTACTTTTATAAATTTTATATAGCCGGTAGACTAAAATAAACTCCTTATATTGGAATAATACAATACGGTATTCGCCTATTAAAATAAGTATATATAGATATTGTAAATCCTTTTCCTATAAATAGTATTAATTAAGAATAGTATTAGCTTACTATTATTAATAATTTTACCCAATTCGTTTAAATCTATATATTTAAACGAAGGTCGGACCTATATAATACCTTTACTAAATAGGTTAACTATATTGAGATAATAGAATATAAAGTATTTAATATATATATAGACTAAATTAAAGAAAATTCTAATAAAGTACTAAAGGTTTACTATCGGAACCGATATATAGTATTATATTATATAGCTACCGAATAATATTAGTAGAACAATATTATTAAAAAGTTTAACGGTATTCTATTAGAACGAACTACTATTCTAATTTAATAAACCTAATTCCCTTATCGGTATTAACCCTACTTAATTTAATTTATTATATACTTATAAAACCATTCCCCCAATTCTATTATTAATTAAATACCCTATAAAATATAGTTCGGAACCAAACTAAATCTTTTATATTTATAAGTATTAAGCTTACCCGGCTTCTTCTATTTTACAAAGAAGGATTTCGAAGGAAAATTCAACCCTATTAAATCCCTTTACCGGCTATTAAACTATAAGGGATCCCGGAACTATATTATTCTTACTAATAATAATAAAATTATTATTACTAATAATATTATTTTTAATAAAGACCAACCCTATATTACTAATTATACCTACTTTTATAATATAATAGTTATAAACCCCCAAACGGACTTAGAACCTAACTCCAATAAAAATATCAATTTAATAGTATATTTAAAGGGAATTTCGGAAAATATACCCCTTGTATTATACGACCGTACTAAGCCCCTAGAGCTATTAACTAAATTCGAATTATTATTTTACCCTTCGGAAATCTTCGACGATAAAGCCCTAGAACCGCCAGCCTCGCTAAAACTACTAATAATACCTATAAAAGACTATATTATCGTTAAAATTATATTAACCAACTAATTACTATTATATACCCTAATTAGTATTATAACGGAAACTACTACTCTAATCGAATTAAAGAACTATTAATAAATACTATACAATTCGGACTAGCCCAATTAGAAATAAACTATAGATAATAAATACCAATCTCTTATTAATAATAAAATTTAGATACTAATATTAAAGCCCTTAAAACGCTGGGTACTAACCGGAAAATAAGTCTATAAATTTAAGATTGGGGCTAATAAAAAGATTATCCAATACAACGCTAAATAGATTATTCGGGGGTTTAAATAATAAGAAGGTATTAATTATAATAAAATATTTATAGCTATAATTAAACTTATAAATTACAAACTTATTTTCGCTATTACCGCCGTACTCAATTTAGAATTTAAATAAATAAACGTTTATACTATATTTTTCTATAGCAAAATAAATGAAGAAATTTATATTAAATAATTACCAAACTTTAACTAAAATAAAAACTTAATATATTGTTTTAATAAAGCCTTATACAACCTAAAACAATCTCTACGTATTTAGTATAATATACTATCTAACTTCCTAAAAATACTTAAATTCTAACCCTTTAATATAAATAATAGGGTATTTATTAAAGGATATATTTATATCGCTATCTATATAAATAATTTACTTATTATAGGCCTATTTAAAACTAAAATTCAATTACTTAAAAATATATTCAATAAACGTTTTAAAATATTAAACCTAAGACCGGTCTCGTTTTATTTAAAGATAAGGGTTACTTGTAACTATCCCAACCGTATAATATACCTTTCACAAAAGGTGTATCTTAAAAAATTCATTAAAAAAGTAAAATAATAGAACGTATAATAAATAAATATACTAATATAAATATTAAAAATTGAGGAACTACCTAACGATTTCAAAGCTAACGTAGAAATAATCATTTAATATACTACCTACATCGGTTCACTAATATTTACTATACTCGGAACTTAATTAGACATAATATTCCCTATATCCTTTTACAATCAATATATAAATAAACCTATAAACGCTTATATATTTATAATAAAGTAGATTTTCTAATACTTATAAAGTACTATTGGATTTAAATTAGTACTTTTAGGAAACAAAATCGAACTTCTTACCGGTTTTACTAACGCCGACTAGATTAGAGATACCTAGAAGCGAAGGTCTATTTTTAAGTATATTTTTAATATTAGAAGTACTACTATCAATTAGAATTTAAAGAGGTAATTAACTATAGTTCTATTATCCTATAAAGCAAAATTCATTAAATAAATATAAACTACTAGAAAAGCAATCTAACTATAATAATTACTAAATAAATTAAGTAAATAGCCTATATTAATAATTATTATTTATAATA
>NC_026507.1:332108-334305 GCF_000182925.2 Neurospora crassa OR74A
ATAAAATCGTATACGAAGTTCCAAATTGAGGCTCGCGACAACTCTTATCTTCAGCTTCCTTTAACAAGACTATCGTCAATCGTTATATACTATTACTCCATCTAGCAACTAATTACTTATATTATTATTCTCTATTATTATTACTTATAAAGTATATCTTCGCGTAATAAGTAGTGCCTATAGTTCAGTTTCAAACCGACCTTATTATTCCTTATATCTCTTCCTTTTATCGAGGGGGGAAATACGTTAAGTTTAATAACGATTTATTAGATTTTATAATTATTATTTAACCTTTACCCTTTTAAACCAAATACTTATACTTTTACTCTTCGGAATCCCCTCTTTTTCACTACTTTATTACTACTTATTCCAATTTAAAGGCTAGATTAAATAATATTAAAAACTAATTAAGCAAACCCTTAAACGGCTTTTAACCTCTAGGAAGAAAATCTAATACGCAAAGTACGTTAAATCGTTAAATTTACTACACATAAGCCGCAACTTTACTATAAGGAAAGATTTTAACTTCTAACCGCTAAATTGCTTATTAAAGTAATATAATTATACTTAAACGAAGAAACCGGCTATATCGAAATTAAATTTAATTAGTCCGTTAATATTAGTAACGATATTTATAATAGAGGATAGATCGTTAATCTAAATACGGCGGACCACAAAGTTTAATAAGTCCTATATAGGTATTACTAGTTAGTTACTAACTATCTAGTCCCAATATATTAAAATTAGCTATTTATAATTAAAGAAGGAATATTATTATAGTTACGGAAGAAGAATTAGAAATAGTTTATATTCCGAATTAAAGTAAATAATATTACTATTAATACTACCGCCTAAATACTTATTCCCCCTAATACCGGTAGTATAAACGTATACTCCTCGCTAATAACCTTTTCGGATACTATTAAAATAATTAACACGCTAACCCTTATTAACCTAATGCAAATTCCTATACCGCCTTCCTTACCGCCTATGCCTATTAAATAATACGCTTAATTAAGCCTAATTTAATAACCCCTCTTACTAATTGAATTAATAGTCTTACGAATAAATTTAATTATTAAAATTACTACTAATATTATTTAATAACTAATTATTAATTCTACTACTAAATATTTTAGAAATTTCGTATAAATTGAAACTCTCCTATATTTAGTGTAGAAGTAATAGTAAGAATAAGCAAACTAACTTTTAAAAATTACTTTTGCTAATTACTTTTTAGCGTACCTTATTAACTTAAATTAAAATACTGTACGCCTTACCTAACGTAACGTAAAAACTAAAGGTAGATCCCTAAATCCTCTACTTTACTTTACTTAACCGGTCTATAATACTATACGCTTAGCTTAGAATAGTATAAAGCCTAGTTTCGGTCTCCTAGTACCTGCTACCGTAAAATGCACCACCGTTTAACCGTACGAAAACCCTACTATTTATTGTAATTAGCGTTCTAGTAGTTTCGTTAGCCTAACCGGCGAAATAATTATAATTAGTGCTAGAAATCCGCGTAATACTACTAATTTAGTTAATTAAATAAAAAATCTTTATATTAACTATATTAACTAGTAACCCCTATTTAATAATATTAATTAACTTCCTATTTATCTTCGCGAATATATACTAATTCCAACTATAGGTTATAATATTTCCGAATAAACTTTAAAAATAAACCCTAAAGAATTAATAAATTAAACCCCAGTAAGCGAAAAATAAATTAAATAATAAGAATTACCACCTATAATATTAAATAATAGTAGTTACCTTCTATTAACTATTCTAAAGGCTCCTACTCCTTCTATATATTTAACCTTTCGCTAGAATATTCATCCTACTAATAACCTATAAACTATACACTTCAATATTAAATCTAATACCTCTATTCTATTAATTAAAACTAATAATAATAATACAATAACAGACAATACAACGCTTTGCAAAATACTTAAGGATCTATATAATCGTATTAAAAATTTAGAAAATCGGAACCAAACTCTTACCGAATCCGTCTCTAGGGCTAATATTAATAATTATTAAATAGTTAAAGAGGAACCTTTTAAAATATTAAATATTAGAATATATTTCCCTAATATAGAACCTAATAAAATAAAGAAAGGTATTTATTAGGATAGTAAAATTAATATTTACACTACCTTCTACAAATTTAATAATATAATTAAAG